>NW_028326818.1:0-54886 GCF_027475165.1 Benincasa hispida
ACAAGCACAATCTCCATTCGGGATCTGTGTCAAAAGCACTCTCAATTTCATCATCTGTATTCATCTTCTCTAATCTTTCATTCACAACATGTATCGAACGCTTAATTTTAGAATTAAATGTTATGATAGTCACCATTGTCATCTCTCTGTCTTTTTTCGTACATCCATAACCCATTTCTCCATGATGTGTTCTTAATCCCCTAGGTAAATAGCAAGAATTAAGAGAGTGAGTTAATTTATGTTAAGGAAATAGTTAAGTTTAGCTAAAGCATGCTCGACGACATCTTCACTTGTGAGAGCAAAAGTGATGATGTTATTCCGCCTATCGAGAGAAGGTTGGAAGAATGCGTTAACTAAAGCAAGACTTGCCATTCACAGTCAGTTCTCGACCTCAGTATCATGTATCATGTATTTTGTATCGTGTATCATATTAGTTTAGGATTTATTTTATTAACGCATTTTTACTTTCACCGAAATTTACAATTTTTTATAAATCAACATGCGTTATTCATTATTAAAAACCGGTTGCATGTATCACTTAAGTAACACATTAACGAAAATAATCCCTATGTTCGACCTCGGATTATTCTAAGAATCTTGCGTTGGAATTATACTTGGTTTCAGCGCAAGGAAACTTGTGACACGCACTACTCCATCGCATACTATGAGCATATCATTAATAACGCATATATTTAGACGTAGTATCGCATAAAAAAATGTCTTTATCAGAAAAGCACTTGAGCGCGTATACAACACATCATTCATTTCATTCACAAACCATGCGTTAGAGTTAGATAAAGAACAAGAAATTAAATTCTATGTCATCAAACATCAACACCTTCTGAACCCCTGGAAAGCACCTAATCAATGCATGATCTTAGGCTGGACGCACGATCTGCTTTTACTCAATGCATACCCTTTGTGGTTAACGTGCAATGAATGAATTTGAATGATTGATTTATGCTCTATGCACTCAAGTTGGTTTGCGATGATGATATTATTGCGATATTACATTCTAAATGTATGCGTTGATGATGATATGCTTTCGTAGTATGCATTCATGTAGTGCGTGTCACAAGTTTTCTTGCACTGGAACCAAGTATAATTCCAACACAAGTTTCTCAGATTGATCCGAGGTCGAACATAGGGATTGCTTTCGTTAATGCGTTACTTAAGTGATACACGCAATCGGTTTTTAATAATGAATAAAGAATGTTGATTTATACAAAAATGTAAATTGCAGTGAAAGTAAAAATGTGTTAATGAAATAAATCCTAAACTAGTATGATACACGATACAAGATATATGATACATGATACCGAGGTTGAGAACTGATTGTGAAGTTGTACAAATAATGTTGATATATGATACTTCTCGCTTTAGTTAACGTATTCTTCCAACCTTCTCTTGATAGTCAGAATAACATCTTCACTTCTGCTCTCACAGGTTATGATGCCGTCGAGCATGTTTTAGCTAAACTTAGTTGATTTCCTTAACACGAATTAACTCACTCGCTCAATCCTTCCTCTTTACCCATGGGATTAGTGACACATGATGGAGAAAATGGATGATGAATGTGTGGAAAAGAACAGAGAAATGACAATGATTACGATATTGATATTAAATCTAAGGATAAGCATTTGATACAAATCGTGAATGAAAGATTAAAGAATATCGAACACAGTAGATGAATGGAAAATAAGAACAAATACGGAAAGAGTGTCAATGTCTTGACACAGATTCTAATCGGAGACGTTGTGCATGCCGTCGTGTGGATGAAATGGAGTGGAAAGCTTCCCTCTCAGGCTTGCTTTCCATGTAGAAGTGACCTCTTGCACAGAGCTTCTTCTTCGAGAATGGAAAGAATTTCTTGCTCGGAGACTTACCTTTCATTCTTGTCTCGTCGCTCTCCCGAATTTTTTCTGGATTGTCTTTTCAGACCAACCATCTTAACATTGAATCTGAGGAAGCTATTTATAGACCTTGGCTCTTGTATTAGTGGTCACACTTTGTAAATATGATAATTCCTGCCATGGCATAGTGGAAATGTCTACTCTGCTCCACGATCAATTTGTCAGAATCATACAACAGAAAAGCTGTACACTTGTCAGAAATCCATGCGAATGCGTTGCTCTTCTCATCTTCGATCGATCGCCGCATGCGATGTAGTTGTTTTGATCTCTTATCGATTACCGCATGCGGTGGAAATGCGTTGATTGCTTGAATCCACGATCGATCGTCGCATGCGCTGCAATTGTGTTGATCTTTTTCATTCTTGATCGATTGCCGCATGCTGTGTGGATGCATTGTTCATTTTTTCCCTCAAGCGATTATCGCATACGGTGACCTATTTCCTGCAAAACAAAGACTCGGACATTCCATTTCGCGATCACAATGGGATTAGTGGGTGTGTTCACGACACTTTATAATTTTTGTATTTCTAAGCCAATTTCTATACTGTCAATACATGATACATGATACTGAGGTCAAGAACTGACTGTGAATGGAAAGTCTTTATGAATGAAGCATGTGACACAACTTTTCCTTCTTTTTGCCGCATAATCTAAATAAAACGATATAAATAACTTGTATTTCTACAAGTTATCACATGGCCTACCTGAAAAACCCTAGTTTTCCCTTAATCACTCCTCTTTAAGTATTCTTTGAAGAGAAAATAGGTTGTGAGCTTAAATGAAGCTTCCTTCGGGTATTTATAGGCCTTCAAAAACATTGTTGTAAACCACAAGGCTCCAACGCATGACACTTTTATTGCATCAAAATCCTAAAAGTCAGCAACATGTAATATCCAGCATTAGGGTCCTTGACACCTTCTACTTGCATGAGATCTTGAGGTGTAATTCCCATGAAGTGTTGATAACTTGTAGAAATATAAGTTATTTATACTGCTTTATTTATATATTGCAGCAAAAAGAGAAGAAAGTTGCGTCAATTGTATGAAAATTAGCTAAGAAATACAATAATTACAAATTATCGTCAATACACTCACTAACACCATTACGATGGTAGAAAAGAGTATTTCAAGTATGTTTTGCAAGATATCCAGTCACCGTATGTGCTCATGGTTCAAGAGAGAATAATTAACGCATCTATGTCGCATTGCGCCCATCAAATCAATATTGAAGAGACGATCAACGTAATGACAGTGCATGCGACAATCGATCCAGAGTTGAACTTTAACTGCATGCGGTAATAAAAACAACACCGCATGCGGGCACACGATTGAAGATATAGATGAGCAATGCAATCACGGAGGATTTTGACACGTGTACAACTAACCTTTGTGCATTTTCGACGGACTGATTTCATAACAGAAGGAATATTTATTCCACCATTCTCGGAATTCCATAACAATAAAGTGGGGACCACAAGTTAGAGAGTCAAAGAATTCATCTATAAATACCCTCAAAGAATTCACTGAAAGATATACGTGATATGGGGGATAATTGATATGAGGCTATTGAGAGAGAGCTGATCTGAGTGCTGATCGGAGGAAATTCAGGATAAAAAGAGACAAGGTCGAGAGTTGAGTCTCAGAGCAATTCTGCCAAATCCCCACTGAGAAGCTTTGTATTTAGATCCCTTCTACCAGTTGAGCAAGCCTGAGAGGGAAGCTCATCCTTCCATTCACTCCATCGACGCTGGTAAGCAATTCTCCATTCCAGATCTGTGCCAAGACGTTGGCACTTATTTGTATTTGTTTCTAACTCTCATTCATCAATTGTATTTCATCTTCTTAATCTCTTCATTCACAACCATGTGTTAGATGCTAAATAGTATTATTGAATGTCTTGATCATTTCAATTTCCACTTCTCTGCCTATTTTCGTTCCTCCATTAATCGATTTCTTCATGATGTTTTCTTAATCCCTTGGTGATTAATATGAATTAAACAAGTAACTTAATCCGTGCTAAAGAAATAAAGATGTTTAGCTAAAGTATGCTAGACGACATCTTCACTCGTGAGAGAAGAAGTGAAGATGTCATTCTGATTTGTCTAGAGAAGGTTAAAAGAATGTGTTAACTAAAGCGAGAAGTACTTACAGAGATGGAAGCAACCTTGCATTCACTAAGTTTGTCCCTCCGCAGAGATGTGGGAAACGCGACCGATCACCAAGCGGTGTACGCAAATGGAAAGCGGAACCGTACTTATATCTTGAACGCAATTAAGAAACTTACGCTGTTTATATTAATTATCCTTTCTCTTTCTGTTTCGCACATAAGCCTTGCCATCGCATAACACAATCTTTGTATATCCTTCATAGTCAGTCTCAACCTCGGTATCTTGTATCATGTAACCTATATCTTGTATCATCATAGCTTAGGTTTATTTTATTGCACTTTACTTTTATCACAATTTACTTTATTGCCACATTTTTATCACTTATCTTTACTTTACTGCACAATTTACTTTATCGCATGTACAAACAACACTTTTATTAATTTGAAAAAAAACTTCGGGTCGCATATATCACAAATATAACGCAATTAACCTAAAAAAAATCCCTATGCTCGACCTCGTATCACACCGAGAAACTTGCGGTGAAATTATACTTGGTTTCAATGCATGGAAACTTATGACAACGCACAATATAGTACAAGAACATTCATTAATAACGCATATCTAGAATTAGTATCGCATATCATCTCAATCATCCATGCGTTGTATGACATAAGAAGATTAATTTTATTCATTCATATTCATACATGCGTTACAAGTTTATGATGAGCTTGTATGATTATAAAAAGGCTTAAAAATCTATTTCATCAAGTTTATGGCATGGACTTGTAGCTTAGAAACAATTTTTGCATTTCAAGTTTATGGCGTCGTTGCTGGAGATTGGTTAACGGTTAATGTTGAGTACTTTTGTCGTATGTGCAGGAAAGTTCTCTTTGTACTGGCTATTTATTGTGGAGAGCAGTCTGACGCTTTATAAGTACTAGAGCGATCCAGAAACTCTAAGCTGACATAGAGATCAAGTGTATTTTTCGCACAGGAGCACATCAGAACCAGATTAAGCGCCGAAATTTTAAGACCTATGGTTGAGGAGAATGTAAGGTTTGAGAAATTTGCAATGCAATGTCCATACCTGGTGTGACTCTCGAAGAAATTAGATTGTATCTCTTCCCGTAAACACTGCAGGATGATGCAAGGAGGTGAACAATGTCCTTGATGACATTGCGCAGGCAAGCTTGCTCACCTGTAGGGGGGATGCCATTGCGGTAACTCTGAAAAAATCTTTCAATTAGCATCTCCATATCTATATTTACTTGCTTTCGTTACTACTTCCTAAATTACGTTATTTACTTCTTCATAGAATTAGCTTTTAATGCTTTCTGTATTTACCTTCAATTTAATTCAGTTGAGTATTTCCATGTCATATTTAATTTCTTTAATTTGTATGCATTAGTAGCACTATTTTTAACTTTTGTGAATGACTGGATGAAACATTGAACATCGCAAAGTCTTTTCGACTTGCGTAATTGATGAAGTGAATAGAAAAAAAAATAATAAAAAACTTGGTATGTAACACAATGATGGGTGTATTGTGGGGCAACAAGAGACACCTTACGTCCATTACACTCAACTGCATTGCATTGAGGGGTGTGTTGCGCACGTGTGTGTCCTTTTCCCATCCTTAAAAAAATGCACTATGTCGAGGTAGTGTTGTGCTGGTAGCAATACCGTGCGCACGATCCTCCATAAATGCATTTAGTTAAGGGGTGTGTTGTGGGGATGTATGCGTTGTTGCTCGTCCTCTGCAAAAATGTATTTCCGTTAATGGAAGCGCGGTGTTAACTTTTAATCGTCCACACTTCTGAATTAGATTCAAAAGATAATTTCAATTCATTATTTTTCTAAGTTAACGATATTATTTGATTCTTTGTACATGCCAACATTTTTTGTATTGCGTTAATTTTTAATATTTATATACTTAGTTAATATTCAATATAGCTAAGTAGCCATTTTCTCTATTTGCCCGTGCCTTTTTCTTTATCATCCTTTGTCAATATTTATGATATTCTTGATCTTTACTTTTGCGTTATTCATTGCACTGCCATGATGTATAATATGCATACACTTAGAAACATTTCCCATACTCTGTAATTTCTAACTAACACTTAGTTAATTCGTAGCTTAGTAGTACTTTACCTTTTACCCTTCAAAGCTCTACTCAAATATTCTTTTTGAAATTTTTTCGAAGTATTTGTCTATTCTGTCCAAACAATGCAATGAGGACCTTGCGCATCTCTAAATTTGGGGGTAGGGAAGGTCTGAGCAGATGAGATCAAGATTATGCGGTCATTAAGAAAAATGCGTTCATTTTTCATTTAAAAAAAAAAACATTTTCATACAAAACTCCAATGTCAGCGCAAGGGAAAACCCAAAAAAATTCCCAACCTGATAAGACTTAGTTGTGAAAGGAACCTGCTCGTAGTTGGATGTTCGCATGACACCCGTGCGAGCAAGCCAAAACGAAGGTGGGTTTCCAAGAACAAGGCAATATGAAAAGAGAAAAATGTAAAAGAAAATAAAAGAATGGAAGAGACAACTCCTCTGAAATTCATGAGTTAAAGTTGAGATTGGCATACAACCATAGTTGGATATTCGGATGACACCTGTGGGAACAAGCCAAAATGAAGAGGGTAACAATGATCAACAGTCTCTAATAAATGACGCAAAGTTTGACCACCGCATACAGATGCATCAAGTTGTTTTGATAAAGAAGTGGTAAACATTCTTTTTAAAATTAGAAAAGCATTTTTGAGCAGAAATTTGTGGTATAGAAGAATAAAGTAGTGCTTTGATACAAATTAGCAAGGATAAAAGGAAATTGCGTTGTTAAGTAATGTGCCTAAGTGTAACATTCGAAGCAACCAATCGGCGCAAAAATATAGGATAAGAATTGAGCATTATTGCTTTAGTCGAAGATATGCTTGAGGACAAGCATATATCTAAATTTGGGGGTGTGATAACTTGTTGAAATACAAGTTATTTAAACTGTTTTATTTAGATATTGCGGCAGAAAAAGAGAGGAAAGTTACGTCAATTGTATGAAAATTAGCTAAGAAATACAATAATTATAAATTGTCGTCAATACACCGAGTAACACCATTAAGATGGTAGAAAAGAGTATTTCAAGTCTGTTTTGCAGGATATCCAGTCACCATATGCGCTCATGGCTTAAGAGAGAAAGATTAACGCATCTACGTCGCATTGCGTCCGTCAAATCAATACTGAAGAGACGATCAATGCAATGAGGGCACATGCGACAATCGATCCAGAGCTAAACTTCAACCGCATGTGGTAATAAAAACAACACTGCATGCGGGCACACGATCGACGATGCAGATGAGCAGCGCAATAACAGAGGATTTTGACACGTGTACAACTAACCGTTGTGCATTTTCGACGGACTGATTGCATAACAGAAGGAATATTTATTCCACCAGGAATTTCATAACAATAAAGTGGGGACCACAAGTCAGAGAGTCAAAGCATTCATCTATAAATACCCTCAAATAATTCACTGAAAGATATACTTGATACGAGGAATAATTGATACGAGGCTATTAAGAGAGAGCTGATCTGAGTGCTAATCGGAGGAAATCCGGGAAGAAAAGAGACAAGGTCGAGAAGTGAGTCTCAGTGCAATTCTGCCAAATCCTTGCCGAGAAGCTATGTACTTAGATCCCTTCTACCGGTTGAGCAAGCCTGAGAGGGAAACTCATCCTTCCATTCACTCCATCGACGTTGGCAAGCGATTCTCCATTCCAGATCTGTGCCAAGATGTTGGCGATTATTTGTATTTGTTTCTAACTCTCATTCATCAATTGTATTTCATCTTCTTAATCTCTTCATTCACAACCATTATCAGATGCTAAATAGTATTATTGAAATTCTTGATCTGTCACACCCCCTTCCTAGCCTTATCCCCCAAGACTTGGAAGGGAGTGTGAGGGTACAGCAATAGTATTCCAGGACAACATTTAAATTTAACATTTCCCCCCTCCCCTTCCCTCCACTGCCCCCATCTATTAAAGATTTTAACATGTTTACAACATTCTATCTAACTTTCATACACATAGTTCAATTTCCTATATTCTTTATTATATAATTCGAGCCATGTCTTGAGAATTTACCATGTCCTGGTGTGTTGGTGGTTAGTAGACTCCTTCCTGAACGCTCCGCTTTGTACCTGGGGGAGAAGGGGGGGGGGGGGGGGGGGGGGGATATAACAAAACATTTCGAAGAGTGTGAGTTACTAAGCCCAGTAAGTGGTGCTTTTAAAATAATAATCACTTTGCAAAACATATTTTTGGGAAGTCAATCACATAATCACAATTCCAATATAATTTATGCATGATCATGTGTACATTCATTCAATCATCATCCTCAAGTTCCATGCTATAGGTGGCATGTTCATATCATGGACATATTATCAATCATGACAACTTTTTATGGAAACTTTTCTATAACCCACTTTTCCCGCCAATGTGCACATCGAAAATTCTTTTCCCGCTAGTCATGCTTAGGTAATTTGGCTATATTTCCCGCCGGTCGTCATCGACTATTATTTTCCGCCTACCGAGGCCGACTATATTTTCCCGCCAAGCATCTTTTATTAAGCATGCTAACTTATGTAGTCCAGGTATAATCTCAGTTTCCATAGAAATTTCACAAACAATATCATGGCAACCAACATAACATCATAAGCATGCATTTTGCACTTACATATACATTTATCCACATATCAATGCATAAAACTAAGTAAACACTCACCGCAAGCAATTTTTTCCACTAAAATCACCTTGAGAATACCTTCATGAGAATGACAATATGAATGGAAATTCCTCAATTGATACTTGTTATATCAATACATAATGTCAAAATAGCCAAACTATCATTATATAATGAAAATACCAACTTACCCTACTCCAATTTAGCCAAAATCCCAAAATTAGCCTCTTTAAAGGTTATTTGGACCGTGGTAGGCAACTAGGCATTGGGCAGTAGGCAGGGTGGGCGTGCTGTGCCGCACAGGGGGTTGACGCATTGGGTGTGCGTTGCGTTGCACGGTGGGGTTGCTACGTTGGGCGTGATGCATCGAACGGGTGGGCTGCTGTGCTTGGCATGATGCGTCGCACCGGGGGGGGGGTAGCTGCGCTAGGCTAGCGCACGGATGGACGCAGCACTGCAAGGCGTGCGCGCAGGGTGTGGGCTGGCTGACTCAATGCTTCACCAACGCAACCTTTGTTTCTTTTGATCTCCAATCAATTTGGCAGCCTAATAAATCAAACATAACTCTCTAAATATGCTCTCAACACAAGATTTAGGTGATGATATGAATAAATTCCCCTTACCCAACCCCTCTATTTCTAGCCATTCCAAACTCACCCCATAGTGACAACTCAACTCTGATTTGTCTCACTTTGGAGCTGCCAACACTTAGTCTACCCAGCCTAGCCTTGAGTTGTTCTCATCTCAGCCTGCCAGCCAAAATCTCTTTTTTTGCATGAAATGTCCTTCACCACCTCCTGTTTGGGGTGATAAGACTTCCATTGCATGAAATCTCCTTTGTCCACCTCCTACTAGAACTTTGTGTGATCCTCCTTTTTCCACCTAAATCATTTAAATACTTAAACATATTTCTCTATTTAAATTATTTAAGACTTATGCTCGTATACCATTGGCATCTTCTCTTGAAGTTTCCCATCAATTAGCCTTACCTTTTATCCTTAAAGTATAGCAACTTACCCTTCCTTCATTAAAGTCCTACTTAACCATCGCATGAGTTGGCC
Organism: Benincasa hispida; assembly: GCF_027475165.1. Classification (NCBI taxonomy): domain Eukaryota; kingdom Viridiplantae; phylum Streptophyta; class Magnoliopsida; order Cucurbitales; family Cucurbitaceae; genus Benincasa; species Benincasa hispida. Next base: position 9,822 of record NW_028326818.1, read on the forward strand.
ATCACCAACGCATAGGGTGGCCGCTCACCGTCGATGCATGGCTTGCTAGGTGTGCTTGCTTGGCCTACTAAGCATGGACGCACGATGCTGACCATTGATGCATGGGTGTGCTTCCTAGGTGCTTGCGTGCTTGGCCGCGTGGGCATGCCTCGCCGCATGGGCGTGCCTCACTGCATGGGCGTGCTTCGCCGCATGGGCGTGCGCTTGGCATAGCGCATCAACACATGGCTACTCGACAGACTCGATAGTGCTTTGATGCATAGGATGGCTTGCCCGCTTGCCCGTTTGACGCATAGGTAGGGCGCTCGGCATACACTATCGACGCATGGGCTCCGCGCTTGATGCATGGCTTGTGCGCTTGTCCTTAACGCATGGGCTGCGCGCTTGGTGCATGGCCTGTGCGCTTGGCCTGCACACCTAGCATGCTCACTCGATGCATGCTTCCTGCCCATGTCCGCACAGCTCATGTATGCCTTTGCATTGGTTGTATGCAACTCTTATCCATTTTTCAAGTCTTCTTGCTTCCATCCTCCGTGCATTCTTGTGTCCCACATGTTTTAAGCCCTTCATAGGCGTTTGGACCTTTGGTCATCTTTTTGGATAATTTTCATGTTTTTCATCCTTTGTTCCAATATCCTTACTTAGGATTTTTCTTCTCTATTTAACCTCCAACTTTAGATTTAGTGTTAGGTTCTTACATGATCATTTCCATTTCCACTTCTCTGTCTATTTCCATTCCTCCATTAATAACTTTCTCCACGATGTTTTCTTAATCCCTTGGTGATTAATATGAATTAAAAAAGTAACTTAATCTGTGCTAAAGAAATAAAGATGTTTAGCTAATGCATGCTAGACGACATCTTCACTTGTGAGAACAAAAGCGAAGATGCCATTCTGATTTGTCGAGAGAAGGTTAGAAGAACGCGTTAACTAAAGCGAGAAGTACTTCCAGAGATGGAAGCAACCTTGCGTTCACTACGTTTGTCCCTGTTTCACCATAAAGATATGGGAAACACGGCCGATCACTGAGAGGTGTACGCAAATAGAAAGCGGAACCGTACTTATATCTTGAATGCAATTAAGAAACTTGCGTTGTTTATATTAACTATCCTTTCTCTTTCTATTTCACACATAAGCCTTGCCATCACATAACACGATATTTGTATATCCTTCACAGTCAGTTTTAACCTCGGTATCTTCTATCATGTAACCTGTATCTTGTACCATCATAGCTTAGGTTTATTTTATCGTAATTTACTTTATTACCGCATTTTTATCGTTTATCTTTACTTTACTGCACAATTTACTTTATCGCATGTACAAACAACACTTTTATTAATTTGAAAAAAAACTCCCGGTCGCATATATCACAAATATAACACAATTAACCTAAAACAATCCCCGTGTTCGACCTCGGATCACACCGAGACACTTGCAGTGAAATTATACTTGGTTTTAATTCAAGGAAACTTGTGACAACACATAGCATGCTATAATAACATTCATTAATAATGCATATCTAGAAGTAGTATCGCATATCATCGCAATAAATATGAATATGAATATTAATAGCTCATCATAAACTTGTAACGCATGTATGAATATGAATGAATAAAATTAATCTTCTTATGTCATACAACGCATGGATGATTGCGATGATATGCGATACTACTAGGATGATTGCGATGATACGCATGCCCTAATATGCGTCCACCTCATCCTAGGCTCGACCAGTGCTTCATTTGGTAGAGCCGCGTACTCCATTTTGTTGTCAATTCGACCTTGTTCTCTAATTTTTCTCTCACCAATGCATGTAACCTAGGTTAGGCACATGGTTACTTCAAAACCAACATCCATATGTCCAACAATTCCCCCATGTATCTATGGTAGTATTCTCAATGCATGCTCCCTTAGATTTGGATATTTGGTTTTTCAATTCAACCCTTAATTCAACTCATAGCTTCCTCTTGAGCCTTAACCACAAGCATGCACCCATCTTCCCCAAACATTTGCCCATCTTCCTCAATCATGTGTCCATCTAGGGTTTTGGGCTTCCTTGGTGTAGCTTCTCTTCTAAGGGTTTGTCTCATGCTTCCATCTTGCTTCTCTTAGGGTCCTAATGGAATGCTTGAGTCTTTCTATGTGCCAACAGGGTCTTCATGCGCCCATCATTGCCTTATGCACCAACTCTTATTCTTCTTTCTTCTCCTTTGGTTCCTATTTCTCCTTCTATGCATAGTCTACCTTCCATACTTAAGGACTTAGCCATATGTTCTCCTTGTTTTATTTTCCCTTCCAAGGATGCGTCCATATGATCTTGGATGTTCTAATTTCCCCAACCATGCGTCCAACCCTTCCCTCTTAAGGGTTTCCTTTGCACAGGGTGCCCTATGTGGTCCAACACTTAGCTAATTCCTCTCCCAGAATACCTTATGTCCCATGAAACCTTCCTTATGCGTCATTGAGGGTATCCTACGCGTTCACCTAGTTGTTCAACGCATGGTTTACTCTACTCCCTTTATAGCATAACTTTCTTCATCCCCTAAACATCCACGGTTGTCCAAAACTCCTTTTAGGATGCGTTTACTTTGCGCTTATGCGTCCAGGGCCTTCATTTACTCATATGCTATGAATTCAACTCTTACTTTCATAGTATAATTTGAACATTTAGCCAAGATTCTGCCCTCCAAATTTTCAGCTTGGGTTCTCAACATGTATTTTTTAACCCAAGGCATAGTTTAGGGACTTAGCCAAATTAAACTTTTTGCTTCCAAGACTTTAATCATAAGTTCTTCTTTCAACCTAAGGAATCCTGCGAGGGTTCTGGTGTTATATTTATTCCTTCTTGCAATGCGCATAAAATCTTTTTACTGAATGCATGTGATTCAACATGAATGAACCTAATAGGTTCAATTGTTCCACTCACACTATTTGTTATCATAATTGGAAATTAAAAGAAAATATACCGTAAGTATTGTTTGTTAGGTTGAGTAAGACAATACTTTTATGGTGCTATCAAATTATTCCCAACCTTATTCTTGTTAGTTCTCATGCAAACATAGAAACAACTAAAAAATGGATGATAGGATACATGATTGTGACTCTAGCCTTAATTCTAAAGATAACAGATCACTTGTAAATGTGAAGTAAACAAAACATATGATTTATTTAATGAGATTTTTAACATTTGATGCATGAAGAGAGAACTTATCAAGGGTTCTAGGAATCAAATACTATATGACCACTACTAAAACCGAATAGTGTTAGCAATAAGATCAAGTTGAACAACAGGAAAGCTCGAGAAATGTTTCACAACGTCAATTCTCTAATTGAATTAGTAAATAGGGGGAATTTGTGTAGACAATGAAAGTGAAGCGTGTAAAGCAAAGTGCACTACAACAAATGTCCCTTTTAATAGCATTTTAATACAACTTTTAGTTGAAAAAGCTATTCAAAGTGAACAAAAAGCGAGAAGGGAAAAATTAAGGGGCGCACTTGTATATTAATAAAAGACCTAATGTTACATTTTTTCCTCCAACCCTATTTTGCAATTCACATGCATCTCTTGCGGCTAAATCTTCTCCATCTTCATCATTCTAGCAACTCTCCCAATCAAGCAACTCCATCGGTCGCTAGGTACGCCGTTTACATAAAAGAACTAGATCCTTTATGTAAGGACTTCTAAACTCTTTTAGCTCGAAATTAAATAGATTATAATAGTTGGGTTTGAGAATAAAAATTAATTTAAGGTGAATTGGTTATTTAGTAAGAAAAGTTTAATTTAGAAAATAGATGAATTATGTGAAGTTGTGTATTATTGAATAGGGTTTATTTAGATGAATTAAAAAATAAATTAATCGGGTTGAAGTAAAGTTGTTTTTAATAAGTTTAAGTGGAATTATTTTGGAAAAAAAATTTAAATAAATAAAAGTAAAGAATAATAAATTATAGGATTTTGGAGCGGCAAACTTATTTAAGGTGGGGATTTTCCCGCTCAAGTAGGAGGTGGACTTTCAAAGATTTGGGAGAAGACATCTGGACGTTGTAGGTTACCCACTTTGTGAGGATTGAAAAAGTTTAAAAAGAAGTTTGTTTTGGACAGGAAGTGGGCCGACGGAGGATGTTACAAAATCTAACCATGAAAGAATATAAAATAACGTAAAAGAATAGAGAATCGATACATAAATTTACGTGATAAATTATCTCTTTAAGTATCATCTTTACGTTGAAAAAATAGACATAGTTAAACTCGAAATAACACAAATAACGACAGAAATATGGATGACACATTTAAAATTTTTATTATATAAAACTTTTGAAAATGGATTAATGTCATTATTTGTATTCTTTTAATTCGAACGTACACTAGTTGTTTCAAAAACTATTTTGAACTTATGATTTGCGGTGATCTACATCGCTTTTGGAGGTCTATTTCATTTAAATATACCATATTAGTTCTTACAGCTATCTTTAGGAGATGTGTACCAGTGTAGGATTCAACCCTAGTTTCTATCCATAATTAATTAGTTTGTAAACATTAATTTTATAGGAGTAACCTCTCAAATTTTATTTACTATATTTCATTTTTCTGTCGTGCGACTCAAGTTAGTATCCTCTCTAGTTTTTTATTCTCGGTACAGGGGAGGACAAATTTGGTTAGAGAAAAAGATTTTCTTAGTTATTTTCATTTTTGTTTGCCTCATTTGAGGATTTTTTTCGTTTGTTGATTTGAGTTTTCCTTTCCAACTCGGGGTTTTTGAACAACGACAATTTAAGGTTTTGATTCCTTTTTCATGTCGAGAAGTTGAAGATTCATGTTGTTGGTCTTTGCTTCAAAGATGATTGGTCTCTATCATTCCTTTTCTTTTCACCTATTATGTATGTCCATTCGTAGAAAAGCCAAAGAAAAAGGAAGCATAATATGAAGGGTGTTTCCCAAATTTTAATTTTATATATTTTATGGGTTCCGTAGATGTAGATACTTTAGAGAGGAGTTGATTTATTTGAAAAGATTTAAGTTACGCATAATCTAATTCCTTATCAAAGAACAATACCTTCCTCATCACGTTATTATCTTTCTTTTACTCTTTCCATAGTCTAATTCCTTCTCCAAATGAGGTACAAAGCTCGTGCCAACCATTTGAAGGGATGGAATCTACTAAGTTCTTTTGTACTTTTGTGACTTAGTTTTCAATTGTGAGTTTGTGAATTTTGTTTTGAAAAATCATATTATGAAACAAGTTCTTGTTTATTTTGAGGAGAATATGTATAGTTCTTTGTTTCCTTCTTTTTTAGTAGAATATGTGTACCATTACAATTCTTTTGACAAACATGGTATAGTTTCTTCTCAAAGTTAAATACTTTTCTTATTCCTCTAATCAAAAGGAGAATAGAAGGTAGAAAAAAAAAGGGTAGTGGAATTAATGAAGGTTGTAGTCTTCATGAACACGATGTAAGTTCTCTCGACATTGAATTGATGTGATAGTAGTTTTGATATTTTGTAATTTTCCTATGTGTTATAGTTGCCGGTTGCAGTCTTAAGGTTCAAGGTCTACGGTTTTTCTTTTGAATTTCATTACATTGTGGTATGCATGCCGAGACATGAGGCTTCACTTATCAAAATCGATAATAAGAGGAGTCTCAACATGCTCCCTCAAGATGGTGCCTCTTTTGGGTTCACCAATTTTGATCCGATCACAATTTCTTCTTATTGGACCGACATCACCCATTTGGGCTTTATGGCCTCTGATACTTAGATGGAATGAAGTTCCATCTCAAGACCAATTGACAATGAGAGGAGTCTTAACATAACAATGGTTAGTGAATTCTATATTACGAAATCTAATTCCTAAATAGTTGTTGGAATTTCATTTTTGTTTATCATGTTGCTGAAATTTTGTTCAAATATTTATTTAAAAGTACGAGAGTACATATATACTTGATCTCTTGCACGATCTTTTCTAATTGGCTAAATTCTATAATTTGGGATCGTGACATCAAGGATTAATGCTTTATAGTTGATTTAAACGCATGATTGGAAAAGATGAAAGTTGAAACGTGATAGTTTACCATTTACTACTTTTTGTCTTTGCCGTTATAAAGAGATTGACAACACATTGGATTTGCAAACAATGCAAAGCGAGTAGAAATTTATGCCTCAAGTAATAAGTTGTGGATTATTGGAGAGGAAAGAAAATAATCAAGTTTTGGATGATGTATTGTGTTTGTGTCCGTTTTAATTTAGAGCTTTATTTGATATATTATTAATGTTTTTTTGCAATATATGATTTCAAGTCATGAGTTGTTAATCTCGTTGTCGTTAATCTCTTTTTCTCATTTTTTATTGGTTGTCCTATAATGACTTGGTATGTCACACTCCTTCCTAGAATCTCTTTCACATCCTAGGAAGAGATGTGAAGATAACATTTACCAATCCTCTTATGGTAACTACTGTCTATCTCTATCAACATCACTCGCTAGATTATCTTTAGATACCTCATAACATAACATATATTCTACCTATAGACATTTCATAACTTTAGTAATTTGATCAGGTGTTTGGATTTATACATATAAGTAGCAACATATTTACATACACACAATATGGTGCGTCCCGTCAACTTTCTCCTTGTCCTTAATATGTACATGCTAATTAAAATATGGATAGAACCACAAAACAACCTAAGTCGTTCTTCCTTTTTCCTTGTGCTTCAACTTTAACTCTGAGTGACAGACTAGTAGAACAGCTATCTTTAAGGAAGTTGACCGCTACATGGGGAAAAGAGAAAACATTGAAAAAAGTGAGCTACTAGCCCAGTAAATGACTATTTAAAAACATGTTTATTGAACGTTAAGTAAACATCAATCATTTAAAACTTCATAGTTTTCAATACTCAAACTCACAAGCATCAAATGTTTAAAACATTCAAACCTTGGAAATTGTATGCTCATACAAAAATCATTAATATATAGCCTTAGTTGAGAGAGAGCTTTTTTGCTCAATCTCCCAATGTCGAAATCCTTAGTTGGTGTGGAGTGGTCTCAACACAACAAATGTCAAACCATACCTATGTGCACATGGTAATGCCCTGAATACCGTCATTTAGGTATCAGAGGCCCAGATACCTTCTCTTAGTCCTTCGGTATCGGGTTTCCTCATCATATCATCACAACTAAAACTTCCAGAAAGAAAACTCGACTTTGATCATTAAGCATTCCAGTAAAACAAACTTTTAGTGTAATCATCATAAAAGGTTTACATAATAACATGAATGCTAGTTAACATATGCTTCATAAAACTTTAAGTTAGAAAATGTAGGCCACGGTCATGTGTTCATTATGATACTAGGCTTGCTTCAAAGTAAAGCTTAAGTAAAACATGATTTCTTAGAAAGCTCTTCATAAAACTAAAACTCATGGTACATCATACGAAAACAACTTGTAAAGCTAGTTTAAAAGTAAACCATGCATTGGAATACTTATTGAGAAAAACACTTATAAACTTTATCATTCATAGTCTTGGGCTACATCCTCGCGGTTTATAGGCTTCTCCTATTATTCTTTGCTTTGTGACATTGACAAAATACTTTTGGTTAATGTCATTAGCTCCATTTCGTGCTTAACTTACATGAATAGGTTTAACATCAAACTTAGAGCATCTTCCACATTTATCAACGCATCACCCCACTTAGTGCATACTACACTCAGCTAAAAATACCTTGTGACTAGCTGATGGGTACTATGCGGCCACAAATGTCTGCCTGTAACACTTGAGCCCTCACAAGATTTCCCTAGTGGGAGAGAAGAATTCAGAGTTCAAGCTTTGTAAGGGAAAAGTTTAACTAAGTACCTAGACCATGCCTTGTAGGATGGAAAATTTCTAAGTGTTGGATATATAGTAGTTTGGAGTAAAAAAAATGGCTAGGTGTCTAACTATGCTATGAGAATAAAACTTTGATTCATAGCATAGGACAACATAAGAAATCATGATTGATAGCTCTAAAAAAGAGCTATATTTCCTTGCTTAATTTAGGCTCGTTAATGGATTTTATGTATTTATTGTCTTGTTTTATAGGTACCGAGAAATCAAGAGGTACAATTAGCCATTCGATGAGAAATGGGGTTAATATGAAGAATTTGGAAGTGATTTGAGCACTTGGGCTTCAAGGGAGTGGAAATAACCAAAATGACCCTGTTAGAGCATCGCAATGCTCTTTACATGCATAGCTTCGATGCTTGCACTATGCTTAATGGTAGAAGCTACAGACGTAAGATAGCGTCGCAGGCGATGGTTAGCGCAACGCCAACGTCCATGTGTGTGCCTATCGTAAGTGAGTGTCGAAGCCACTATTGCAACACATCTGTGATGCTTGAAGGCAGAATTGGTAGTAGAATTGCAACACTCTTCCTAGTGTTGCAATGCTGTGACGGTATTACAAATGTCTTCTTTCTGAATAAGGTTATGAGGGAGGAAAGTTAGGGCGTTTTAGGGAGCATGTTGCTCGATTTTGGCCATTCTAGGCCAAAACTCATAATATTCCCTTTTATTTGAGTTGTAATTGTGAATTTTAGCATTGTGAGTCGGATTCTGTTTGAAGGCCATGACATCGGTTTTAGCGATTTATATGGATTTTCATGAACACTTTGAGATTTCTTATGGATTTTTTTGTATTGCATGTTTCTGTTACTTTCTAATTTTCACTCTTTCAATCTATAGAACGAGCATGTAAGATTAATGAATTAACGATTCGATTTCTTGTAATATTTGTCTTTGATATATGTGTTTTTAATGTCCATAATTGCATTAAGGGCATGATTAATTCAGTAACAATAGGTTTTAGTTTGATTTAAGGAATGATTTCTAGGCTATCTAGGATCACGTAATTGATAACAAAACCTAAAAATTGGAAATGCAATAGGATAGATTCTTGCTTAATGTCTTAATCAATCCAAGTATGTAATGCAATTAACTAAGTAAATTGCCTTTGTAACGAGCTTAGTTCATTTAGGGATTATTGACATGTTGGTTCTCATTAGAGACTTTGTATGGGTTGTCACTACATTTGATTATGCTTAAGAAGTAGTTAATTGAAGCATGTTTTCATAATTAATCGATGATTAGATTCATAGTAAACCTTACGATCGTTAAACTGGCGAAGGTAATCTTGTGCTCGATCTCTTTCTTTCTCAATCTATCTTACTTTTCTTCCCTTTAACTTCTTCATTTATTTTTCCTATCAATCAAACAACAAAGTCCTGTTTTTATTGCTTTTCACAGTCAAATTTAGCTTATGAGAGATTTACGTCTTGGCCTCTCTGTGGTTCTACTCCGTACTTGCCACGTATGCTACTTGCTAGCATAAGAAGTAGGCATCATTGATTTATAAATGTTTTTTTTATTTGGAGTCAAATTAACGACATCAATTTTTGAGTTCGAACAATGATAGGCGCATAGGGCATTCAAGGAAGTGAAATTGGCTAAAGCGTTGGACAACATAAAACACCACAAGTGGAGGAAACCATAAAAAGGGGAGGGTGGACGTATAGATGGAAGCTTGGACGCATAGATGGCCATGTGGGCGCATGCTTGGAGAGAAAAGATAGACACATGACTATGCCTATAGTGGAAGGAGTAAGCTATGCTTTGAGAAGAAGTTAGAAACCATGGGAGAAGGAAGTGGAAGAAAGATGGGTGCATTAGGTTTGAGTTGGGCGCATAGAACTAGGGTTTGGTGCATAAAAGATCTTTTGGATTAAATTTTGGATCTATGAGGAGCAAGACGGAGGCATAAGACAAACCCTTGGGAGAGAGTTTCACCAAGGAAGCCGAAAAACCCTAATGAATGCATACCTAGGAGAGGAAAATGTAAGGTGGATGCATACCCTTGCTTAAAGTCAAATAGGGAACTATGTGGTGAGTAGGAATAAAGTTGGTGAATAGTTAAGAAACCATACGTCCGAAGCTAATGGACCATGCATTGAAAGCACCCTACAGATACATGGAGGAGATGATAGATGCATCTAGGGTTATTGATGAAGCCACCATGCGGCCAACCTAGGTTATTATATGTTGATTTGAAAACTTGGAGAGCAAGGTCGGATTGACAGAAAAATAGGAAACGTTGCTCAACCAAATGAAGCCTCGATCGAGCCTAGGGTGAGGTGGATGAATAGTAGGACATGCAAAAGCCAGAATGAGAACTCAATGAGGGCCTATGCATTGGACTTTGCATGGTGGAGACACCTTAAGCTCGCATATAAGTAAAAGGTGTCAAGGACCCTTATGTTGGACATTGCACGGAGCTGACACTTAGGATTTTCATGCAAACATGTGTCATGGTTGGTGGCCTAGGAAGTGTGACAAGGAAACCATTGAGGGCCTATAAATACCCCAGGAGAACTTTATTTCAGCTCAGAACTTAATTCCCTTCCAAGGAGACTCAAAAGGAGAGCTCTAGTGAAAAAATAGAGTTTCAGGTTAGGGCCATGCGTTAATCAAGGGGAGAATATATGTTGATTAGCATTGTCATGCATTCAGCTGAGTCCATGCATTGATCAAAGAATATCTAGGGTTCTAGAATATAAACCCCGATCCCTAGTTTCCCTACTAAAGCGTGATAATTAACGAGTAAAGTATGATTAAGGGTAAGTTAATATTATGTATGCAAGGAAGAAGGGTGAGAATTAGTGGAAAAGAGGAAAATGTTCTAAGTGTTGTGAATTAAGGCTCCCGGGTAGCAAGGTGGTAATGGCACTTAGTAAGGAAAATTTGGTTAAGTGTGGAAGCTAAAAATGCCCATGCATTGGAAGCCCATGCGTTGAAGGTTGTTAAGGTGTGCGGCAGCCATGTTTGATAGAGGTATGTTGAGTGCATGATGAGCGTGAGGCATGGAGTGATTGGCTAAGTGCTGACTGAGAGTATGCTATGCATTGAGCAAGGGTATGCGATGGGCAAGCTCATCTTGAGGTTAGTTGAACAGTTTATGAACGTGAGGCTAAGAGTTGGCATTAGGTGTTGGCTAGCGATGGTGGTAGATGCAAGAGCATGCATGATTGAAGAGAGTTGGTCGTAAATGACAAGGTGAGGCTACACACTAGCCAAGTCTTACATTGAGGTTAGTAGGGTAAGGACGCACGTGATGATGTAAATTTGGTGAACGCAATTATGCGATGCATGTCTTAAGTTATGTATTTGTTCTCATGCGTCGGTGGTCATGTGTTCGAAGGGAAAGTATGCATTAAGCTTATATGCAATGACCACGCGTTCCTATCACAAGTTTTCTTGCACTCTCGCCAAGTATAACAAGATCGCAAGTTTCTCGAGTGATTCGAGGTCGAACTCAGGGACTTATAGCTTAATGGTATGCGGAAATGTGTTTGCAGCGAATAAATAAAAGAATGATGAGGGTTATGGGCTAAGCACTACTCCTACTCATAACTAACAGACTAAGCAGTAGAAGTATGACTGAGAGGTGGAGACGTAACAACCATTAATATGTAGTAAAATGCATGGACAAATAGATGAAAAGGTGAGGATTTCATCACTACAACATTAAGCTTAATCGCAAGGGCAACCCCAGCCAATGCAAGCTATGCGATCATGCTATACACACTTGACGTAGACGCATGTGGTGTATATGCGATAGTGTCGAGAAGCCTATTCCTATGTGCTAGACGACTTCAATAGTAATAGCAGTAGGGTAGAGTATATGTTATGACACACCAGGAAGCATAAGAGGCTCCAGATGTTGTAACTGGTATGATAACTTTATGTAATCAATCCGCTTATGCATTATTTGATCCTGGTGCTACGCACTCCTTTATATCTAGCATGTGTGCATTACATATAGGTAAAGTGCCTGAGCGTATGAATGAGGATTTGTTTATCTCTACACCTGTAGGAGATACTCTAGTTGTACATAAGTATTACAAGAATTGTGAAGTAATTCTTGAAAATCAGAGTTTATGGGTTGACTTGATTCCATTAGAATTACTAGAGTTTGATGTTATCTTATGTATGGATTTCCTAAGTAAACACTATGCTACTATGGATTGTTTTAAAAGAAAAATAGTGTTTAGGAAACCAGGCAAAAAAGAAATAACCCTAATAGGTAGTAAAAGAATACTTCTAGGAAATTTAATATCAATAGTAAAGGCTAGGAAATTGTTAAGTAAGGGATGTGAAGCTTATTTAGCCTATGTAACAGTTTCACAAGATAAGAAACTGAAACCTGAGGATGTGCCTGTGGTATAAAAGTTCTTAGATGTGTTCCCTGAAGAATTACCAGGTTTACCACCTGATTGGAAAATAGAATTTACTATTGAGTTAGTTCCGGGTACAACACTTATCCCAGGCACCATATAGGATGGCACCAACGGAACTAAAGGAACTAAAAGTTCAGTTACAGGAACTTGTGGATAAGGGGTACATTAGACCCAGTGTGTCGCCTTGAGGAGCGCCAGTCTTGTTCGTTAAGAAGAAAGATGGTACTCTTAGATTATGCATAGACTATAGACAATTGAATAAGGTGACCATTAAGAATAAATACACATTGCCTCGTATAGATGATATATACGACCAGTTAAAGGGAGCCACAGTGTTCTCTAAGATAGATTTCAGATCAGGTTATCACCAGTTGAAGGTGAAAGACACAGATGTTCCAAAGACTGCATTCAAAACTAGATATGGACATTATGAGTTCCTAGTAATGCTATTTGGATTGACAAATGCTCTTGCGGTATTTATGGACTTGATGAATAGAATATTTCATCATTATCTGCAACAGTTTGTGGTAGTTTTCATAGATGATATACTAGTGTATTCTAGTAGTGTAGAGAAACACAAAGAACATTTGAGGATGGTGTTACAGATTCTAAGAAAAAAGAGTTATATGCCAAATTTAGTAAGTATGATTTCTGGTTAAATCAAGTCGTATTCCTTAGGCATATAGTTTCAGCTGGTGGAGTTAGCATTGATTCCCAAAAGATAGAAGCAATAGTTAACTGGGAACAACCCTTGAATGTAACCGAAGAACACAGTTTTCTTGGCTTAGCAGGTTATTATAGGAGATCTGTGGGGGGTTTTTCTAAGATAGCTCTTCCATTGAAAAACCTGACCAAAAAAGATGCGAAGTTTGAGGGTCGCCAGAATGCAAGCATAGTTTCCAAGTGCTGAAATAGAGGTTAGTGTCAGCACCGGTATTGACTCTACTTAAACTAGGTGAAGAATTTGAGGTTTATTGTGATGCATCCCGACAAGGGTTAGGATGTGTGTTGATACAGGAGGGAAAGGTAGTAGCTTATGCTTATCGACAGTTAAAGAAACATGAATGTAATTACCCTACACATGATTTGGAACTAGCAGCAGTTGTGTTAGCCCTAAAGTTGTGGAGACATTATCTGTTTGGTGAGCGGTGTCATATATTCACAAATCATAAAAGTCTAAAACATATCTTTGATCAGAAGGAGCTAAACTTGAGAGAGAGAAGATGGCTCGAGTTGATCAGGGACTATGACTATACCATTGATTATCACCCAGGTAAGGTAAATGTGGTAGCTGATGCTTTAAGTCGAAAAACCAGATCAACTAAAGCTAGTATTAATTCAATGAAGGGTACACTGATTCATGAATTGAATAATACTATGGTAGCATTATCAATCGGTCAAAAAGGAGGGTTACTAGCTTCATTTCAAGTGCGTCCTACAGTCGTAGAAGATATTTTACGTGAACAGTTAAAGGATTCCGATCTTCAGAAGTTAGCTAAAGAAGTAGATAAAGGATTGAGGACAGACTGCCAATTAAGAGCTGATAAGGTGCTATTAAAAGAAGGTAGGATATGCGTACCTCAGGATTTAGCACTTAAACAAGCTATTCTAGAGGAGGCACATAGTTCAGCCTATACTATGCATCCAAGCAGTACGAAGATGTACAGAATATTAAAGAAATCGTATTGGTGGCCCGGTATGAAAAGAGAAATAGCGGAGTATGTTGACAAGTGTCTAATATGTCAACAAGTTAAACCAGAAAGACAAAGGCCAGCAGGATTACTTAATCCATTCTCAGTACCAGAATAGAAATGGGAGTATATTACGATGGATTTTCTGCTTGGATTACCTAAGACACCAGCGAGCTATGATGGTATATGGGTAATTGTGGATAGATTGACCAAAACAGCTAAGTTTTTACCTGTTAAAGTTACTTATACCCTAGACCAATTAGCTAAGCTGTATGTTGATTGAGTTGTGAGTCAGTTTGGAGCTCCAGTTTCAATTGTATCAGACCTAGACTTTATATTACATCAAAGTTTTGGCCTAGTTTGCAGAAAGCTATGGAGACCAACATATATTTTAGTACCGCTTTTCATCCACAGACAGATGGTCAATCTAAGCGGACAATTTACACACTAGAAGACATGCTGAGAGCATGTATATAGCAATTCAAAGACAGTTGGGATACGTATCTATCGTTAATTGAATTTGCGTATAACAACAGTTATCATTCGAGTATCGGAATGGCACCGTATGAGGCACTATACGGTAGGCTATGTAGAACTTCGATATGCTTGAATGAAGTTGGTGAAAGGAAATTACTAGGTCCGGAACTTGTAAAACAGACATCAGACAGCGTTAAGATTATAAGAGATAATCTTAAAGCGGCTCGGGATAGGCAAAAGAGTTACGCTGATAAGCGAAGAAGAGAATCAGAGTTTGAAGTTGGTGACAAAGTATTTCTGAAGTTATCTCCGTGGAAGAGAATACTCAGGTTCGATAGGAAAGGAAAATTAAGCCCGAGATATATTGGACCTTATGAGATAATAGAAAGAGTTGGCCCAATGGCATATCGATTGGATTACCTTCAGAGTTATCTCGTATTCATGATGTGTTTCATGTGGCAATGCTTAGAAAGTATGTGCCAGATCCGATCATGTGTTGCCTGAGCAACCGATAAAGTTGAAATAGAATTTTTCTTATGAAGAAGAACCAGTGGAGATTCTTGATAAAGAAAAATAGATCTTGAGGAATAAGACAATTCCATTGGTAAAGGTGCTATGGAAAAACCATAATACGGAAGAAGCAACATGGGAAGTCGAAGAGCAAATCAGAAACAAGTATCCGAAGTTGTTTAATTGACGAACTTGTAGCGAAATTTTGAGGACGAAATTTTTATAAGGAGGAGGTAAATGTGAACCCCGAATCCTAATTTTTCTACTTAAGTATGTCCCTATTGAAATTTATGTGATAAGTAGGTTGATGTTAAATCTAGTATGGAATGGTAGAGAGAAAATAGAACAAAAGAGGAAAATTTGGCTAAGTATGGAAATTAGTGTGATGATATGTTGGAAGGGTGGTATTGATGCGTTGGGAGGATTGTTGGTGAAGGCATGTGATGATGCATTGGAAGGCACACGGGTAGGCCAGGCCATGTGTCGAGCAGCCTAGGCCAGCGCCAGGCCATGCGACGAGTAGCTTCGGCCAGACGCCCTGTCAATGCGTCGAGTGGATGCACCCGTGCATTGCACGCACTGCCGAGCGGCCACACCCCACGCATTGCTTCCATGGAGCCGAGCAAGCGAGCAAGTGATGGCCAACAAGCACCACACACCCATGCGTCGAAGCAGCACTCCCATTCGCCTAAGCACCCGGCCAAGCATTCAGACGCCACGCACAGCCATGCGGCCAAGCATGCCCATGTGCCAAGCGGCCAATCACACCCATGCATCGAGCAACAAACCTATGTAGTGCGTCTATGCGTTGGTGACCAGCACCATGCGCCCATGCCAAAAGCCTTGCGAGTGAGCTATGCATCGAGGATGGATGGTCACCCTATGCGTTGGTGATGGTTAGCTTCTTACGATGGCTAAATTGAATTGTAATGGTAGTGAATTGGCTTGCTATGCGTTGAGTAGGGGCTATGCATTGCTTTTGAACTAGGCATTGAGCAACCAAGGGTTGGACGCATATAAGGATGAAATCATCAGGATAACATCATCAAAACCATGTGTCTTCTTGGGAGGAAATCCTTAAGCCTTAAGAATTTAAGGTGGTGGAATTAGATTGGAGGCCCATGCATTATCAAGGTGGGAAGAAGACACTTAGCTTGCCATGACCACAACTTTGCGTTGATGAGGTGAGGAGGAGACACTTGGCCATGTAGCCAAGTAGGTTGTGTCAACTCCAGAGAAGGTTTGGATGCCTATAAATAGATCCAAGAGACTTCATTTTTAGTTCAAAATTCATAAATACCGTAAAAAGAGTGGGAAAGTTGAGCAAACCTTGCGTTGGAGCCAAATCCGTGCGTTAGACATAGGGGACGCATTGGACAGTGAGGTCTGAGGAGGACGCATCAACTTGGGATGAGGAGTTCTCCCAATTTACTCGTGCTTTGGAGTGATTACAAAGATACCTGAAATCTCTGAAAGTCTAGTTTTCAGGGTAGGGCTGCCAGAAGAAAAGCTCAAAGGGATCG
Organism: Benincasa hispida; assembly: GCF_027475165.1. Lineage (NCBI taxonomy): Eukaryota > Viridiplantae > Streptophyta > Magnoliopsida > Cucurbitales > Cucurbitaceae > Benincasa > Benincasa hispida. The sequence goes on from NW_028326818.1 coordinate 26,287, forward strand.
GGTTGGAAACTAAGAAGAAGACAGAAGGGTCAGGCTGTCGGATCAGCCTGGGCTAGTCTTGAAGATTTTGTGATTCCGGCCAAACCACGAGGAGTTCTGAGCTCATATTTTAGGGTAAGCTTCTGAGATATTTTAGAATAAGGAAGTGTCTCAAAATAAGGTTTAGAACTATGAGTAATCTAAGTTGTAAGTTGAATCTGGATTCTAGGGGTGAAAAGGGAGCCCGGGGTAGAAAAGGGAGCTACTAGAGTGAAAAGCTCCTAAGTAACCAAGGTGAGTGGCTAAAACGTTTTGACTAAAACATTTGCTTAAATGTTTGATTACAACGTGTTATAGAAAGCATGTTTTAAAGAAGAATATTCTCATGCCAACTAGTTGTACAATGTGATTTCCAAGCAAGCTATGAATTATGTTTTAAATGCATGCATATGTGATAAGTTGTTAAAAAGCTATTTATATGTGTAGCATGCGTTAGTACCTTTAAAGCCATGTTTTTATATGTTTTATACTTTACATGCTTTAAAGAGAAAGTCATTTATGACTATTTTTACTTTAAATGCGATACCGAAGGACATTTGAGAAGGTATCCGCCCAACTAGATACTGAAGGACATTTGAGAAGGTATCTATTAGTACTGAAGGACGTTTGAGAAGGTACCAAACCAACCAGATACTGAAGGATGTTTGAGAAGGGATCTGAACAGAAGTACCTAAGGTATGACGGTACTTAGTGTGGCCACGTGCACGTAGGTAGTTGGAGTCAGAGATTGAGCAAAAGGGTTCTCTCTTGACTAATAGTTGGTGTTGGGATTGTTTTACCCACAATGGGGTTACTTTGAACTGTGAAATAGTTTTACTGTTTTATAATTAAAATAGCTTTATATGTTTTATGCTTGGAAAATGTTTATGCTGCAGTACAAGTACTGTAGAAGCTTATATTTCAGTTAAACTCTTTATTGAGATTTTCCATGAGAATCAATTATCTTAGCTCACCCCATTTTCAAATGTTTTCTTCCCCCCCCCTTCAGGTAGCAGTCAAATCCTCTAAAGATGGCTCTGCAACTGCTTTGCCACTAAAGGATAAAGAGTTTTGTAACCCGTTTGTTTAGGTGGTTACTATTAATATTGTACACATGTTATTGTTGGTCATATAGGGACTAGGGTTTGTGGGTTTTCGGACTTGTAAATCTAGTGTTGTAATGACTCTAAATATGTTATGTTTCTAAATTAATAAATTGTGGGCCTAAAGACATTCCGCTATATATATAAATTATATCTTGATATCAGAGTTATTCTGCAAGAGTTATCAGGCAGTAAGTGTCAGCCAAAGGGTTGATAACTGCTACAATCACGCCCTTCTCTAGGCTAAGAGGGTGGTCTAGGGCGGGGTGTGACAATGCGTTATACTCAAAAAATTCAATATTCACCCTCTGGCTTTCCTTTGTGGTGACCAGCCTCTCAGAATATAATTTACTCATACCTCTAACCATGGCAGCAATGCTCTCCTCCACTTCGGCCACTTCCTCAAAGAGATCTTTTGTAAGCTTAAATTCAGCAAGCCCCTGCTAAAAAACGTTTTATTCATTCCCCGCAACTTTACGTGTAGCTTTTAAGCATGCATTCGTTGAAACAATTCAAAGCTTTGCGATTTCTTATTCGAATGTGGCGTTGAACCTGGTTACGCTCTTCGTTTTGACTTGGCCTCACGTTTGTCATGCGGATAGCCAACTTCGGTTGCGTGCCATAATCAACTCAACTCTTGACTTGCTTAATTTGGCTTGCACCAGACAGAGGAGTTGTGCTTATGCATTGATCCGGGTGACTTACTTTCACTTTGGCTTGCCCCCACGGGTGTCATGCAGACATCCAACTACGGGTAAGCGCCTTTCACAACTTACTTTTATCAGCATGGGTTTCCCTTTGTGTTGACAGTGGAGTTGTTATTCTCAATTTTCTTTTTTTGAATGACATTGCATTGTAGTGAATGCATTTCTCTGGGATCGCTGCCACCCCCAAACTTAGAGGTTGGCAACGCTCTCACCGCAAAGCTAAAGACAAACTCAATAGGAATGCGGTAGCAAATGTTTGAACAGAGATTTGCACATAATAAAACTTAGACTGTCAAATTTTGAAGAAGCTATTAAAAGTAAGGTTAGCCTTGCGATGTTTAGTTAGCGGATGTAGTAAATTATACATACGATCATAGATGCATTGCAAAGGGAAGTAATCAGACAAAGAGAATTTCAAAAGGATAATGCATAAAAGATAACAAGAAAAGGACCTTGAGTAGAATACACTTGTGACCATGCTTTAGACTTCATGCGATCGAAGCCATACGTTGAAGGATGGAAGGAAATCTTCCATTGTATTGCGCACTGAGGAGAATTATTGTCGCACATACAAGGAGAAAACGCACCACAACCAAGGAAGCAGCCGCATATCCAAAATAACAATAAAAATAAACTAACTATGAAAGCGAGGTAAAGATAGAGTAGAAGACGTCCCTGGAGAAATTAGAATGATGTCACCGCAAGGAGTCTTCCATGTAAGAGATTGCTCTCAACTGCTTAGGTCAAGAGGCTCGCCCTGACCATTAGAAATTCTGGCAATTGTTGGGTGCATGTTGGCCACCATGTGCTTAGAACTATCTTCAGCTCATGCGACTAATTGCCCTTCTATCTTGGTGTTAATACTGGCTTTCGACCATCGCCTACACTTCAATATCGTTTGCAACTTGGTCGCACAAGCTATAATACTCCCAAGGTAAAAAGGTTGTCTACGAAAACACAAAAATCAACAAACTATTAACTCCTGTCAACAGCGCCAAAAACTTGATGATGTAAATTTGGTGAACACAATTATGCGATGCATGTTTTAAGTTACGTGTTTGTTCTCATGCATCGATGGTCATGCGTTGGAATGGAAAGTATGCGTTAATCTTATATGCAATGACCATTCCTGTCACAAGTTTTCTTGCGCTCTCGCCAAGTATAACGAGATCGTAAGTTTTTCGGGTGATCCGAGGTCGAACTCAGGGACTTGTAGCTAAATGGTATTCGGTAATGTGTTTGTGGCAAATAAATAAAAGAATGATGAGGGTTATGGGCTAAGCACTACTCCTACTCCTAACTAAAAGACTAAGCAGTGGAAGTATGACTGAGAGGTAGAGACGCGGAAACCGTTAATGTGTAGTAAAATGCATGGATAAATAGATGAAAAGGTGAGGATTTCTTCAGTGCAACACTAAGCTTGATCGCAAGGGCAACCCCAGCCAACACAAGCTATAAAATCATGCTATACACACTTGTTGTAAACGCATGCGATGTAAATGGGATAGTGTCAAGAAGTCTATTTCTAAGTCTCTATATCCCACTCACATGCTCTCACACATAAGCAAGATGGCCGCACACCACCATATCCTACTTAAAGGGTGCATACGCTGTGTAGTAGCAAATAGAGCTTATTCCTAAGTTCTCCATTCTTGCTTATACGATCCAATCCGCTCTCCTGAGACTTAGATTTGGTTTTTCTAGACTACTCTCCCAAGTATGCCTAAATGATGAATGATGCACTCATAAGACAAGGTAATCGCATAAACCTGGCTGACGTAAGATTATTCCTATCTCTAGTGAACACTTGCTTACATTGCTTAATGCGACCAAGCACTTACCCTCTCGGGCAGTTAGTTGCTGTTGATTCTACTCATAGACAAGCATTGTGTCCACTTATAGACAAGCGTTACTACAGCTTCACACTAAGTAAATAAGGTTTTCTCACAACACTCGCACAACGTACACCTCCTGGTGGTTTGCTACATGCTTCATATTCCTATGTCACATGATTAAGTATGTGATACTCTAACAATCTTACTCAGTGATGCAACGAAAGTAAAGGATGCTAAGTAAAAGAAAATGGAGATAGAATCGATGGAAAATATAGAAATGCATTGATCACAAAATGTATTAATCTCTTAAAGCATAATGTAATACAATACAAGGAAAGAAGAAAAATGGAGGGCCAGCTAGAAGTAATTTCTTGCTTCCAGCAGAAGTGTGTCAAGGCTGTCGATGGTGCAATGGATGGTCGGTGGAGTAGACTCTTTCAAGATCTAACTCCGGGGAAGGCTCCGGTCGTCACTCGGAATGGTTGAGAGGATGAAGAACTCTCAAGCTATCTTCTCACGCTTTCATCTGGATCACAAGGATCCACCTGAGGGTAGAAACTTGGATGATTTGAAATTCTACTCAATGTCTTCTATTTATAGAGCTTGATCGCCGACAGCATTTATGGATCTGCTCTGAATCTGACATTCGCAGCGCGATGGTCCTTTTCTGAATCTCTACTGTTAACGGCGTGGTAGGTGGAATGTCAACATTACCTTTTGATAATCCCAATGTATGCCCTTTTATTATGATTATCATTATGTAGCCGCAATCTCTCTACGATGACCGTATTTGCTCGATGGCCGCAACTTCTATGTGATGGATGCAACATCCATGCGTTGAACGTATACGTTTGCCTCTACAATGGAGAGGTTCCCCGCATGCAGTCGTCTTTGCAATATCCTGGCTTCCGTGCATGCAATCGCTTTCTGCGGTTGCTACAAAAATAAACAATTGAACGTATAATAACGCATAATAGTGGGTTAACTGAGATTCTTAATGATGATCGATGCAAACTCGTTTTCTCATGAATTCTGAACATAATCGCCGCATATTCTAATTAATAGTCCTCATAATTCTAAATAAAAGGCCTATAATGACGTGCATTTTTGCCCGTCATCAGCGCGCACATGGGCAAGGATGTCATAGGTGATGCGGCTTGTGCATGTGATACGCACTGCAAAAGTGCATTCTTTGGGCTTAGAATTTAGTCAGTTTTATGCTTAATATGAGATCTTTGACTTTTTTTATGTTTAATTTTTGAAAATCAAGCAATTGGACTGGAACAAGAAATTTTTTAGGATTTATGGCCAAAATACCCCAAGAAGGTCACAACTTTGACCTAGGACAATGATCAAGGCCGAAAATATGAAGAAAAGGTGAAGATTGTAGGTAGGGCAGCGTCATGCAAGCATTGCAACACTGCCCGACCACACTGGAGACCCGAGTGCTTCTGAAAATAGGACAACGTCGTAATGCTGTGATTGCTAGTTATAAAAGAAGTGTTGTTCCGAAATTGAAAAGGGAGGCATTTTTAGGGCTTATTTTGAGAGCTTCAATTTATTTTTCGGAAAGGCCCCCTTGGGGATGTTGCATTTTATGTCCTAAAACTCGTAGTTTGTAAATTGATAAACATATTCTGTTTTGTTTTTCGATAAAATTTTTATTGAAATTGTAATCTTGAATCCAATAAACTAAGGTCTTGAGGCTATTTAATGTAGTTTGAACTGTATGAAGTGACATAAAATGTGGATCAAGTTCAAATATATAGCCAAAATGGTCTATAGTATATGAATAAGGTTGGATACCTTATTCAGGGACACTATAGATGCGACCCATTTTGTAGTTAGTACAAACGATGTAATCCTAAATCGTTCATATGGAGACATGAAACTGGGGGTTTCCTATGTAAAAAGTTTACATAAGACTGAACAATGAAATAATCACTTTTTACGTTCTAAAATGCCGTTTTATGTATAAAACTGTCTATTTCGTTAATTGATGATCAAGGTAACTTAATCTTAATCCTAAGCTAACTATGAACTCCTATTCACTCGGAATGATCCTTAGATTTGCATAGGTGAGGGCAGCTCATTATCACTTGCCCAATAAGCCTCCCATTTCAGGGGTAAGATCAGGTGGATAGCTGGGAACATAGGGTGCAAGACGGAATTCACTCCTACCCATTATAGGGGTAGTAGATAGGTTGTTCCCTTTAGTACTGAATCCAAATCTTAACAAGGGGCCCCACCCTTTCCTTGGCCCGAGAAGGGTTCGGTTTATAGGTTGGACCTTAAATCAATTGTTCATTGAGGATCAATGGAACTTAAGGAATAAGATGTAGTCTTGGGGTTAAAACGGTTTTTATGACCCAGCCGAGATTACGAACAACGTGTGAAAAGTTAGCTTACTAATCATGGTTATATCAAATGGCCACAAATATATCTATAGTGAGGGAAGTGCAACTACAGGACTATAGTGGAATGACTAGTTAGTTAACGAATGTTGATTAGTTCCGTTTAAAAGAGTTTTAGCTAGCTAATCTTGGATCGTTGGAGCCCATGATCTATAAGTCCATTAGGTTCCCCTACTAGCTCATATGGAATAAACTTAGAACAGTATGATAGAATGATTCGAATTGTTCGAATTAGGTGAAGAGAGAGAAACCAACAAGTATATGTGATATAGTGGTCGGTTTTTTCAGTTTAGAGATACAGCTATTATATTTAAATGTGATTTAAATATCTAGAATATGAATACATTCATATTCGGAAGCTTGGAAATAATGGAAATGGTCAAAGATGTAAAAAGTAAAAGAGTTGACTTTTGACTTTGAAAAATCAAACTTTGACCGATCTTATATTCAAATGTGATTTGAATTTCAAGAAAATAATGTGGATTCATGCTCGGGAGGTCAAGATTAGTCAACACGGAAAAAATCATAAAAAGTCAAAATATTGACTTTTCAGTCAAAGTTTGACTTTGACAAAATGACTATTTTGCCCTTTGACTAAAGTTAGTGGGAAAATCCAAACTTTTGTTGGATAATTCCATTTTTGCCAAAAATGTTTTCTAAATTTGTGCTGGAAAAATCACTATTTTTTAGTGATTCAAAACCCGAACCCAACCCAAAATTCCATTTTCTTTTTCTATCTCTTCCTCTCTCTCGGGTTCTTCATCCATTGGGTCCCACAACCCAGTTCTGAGTCCAGAGGATAGTAGGTCAGCTCTAGTTTTTGTCCGAAAAGTTCGGGTCGAGATTCAGCGAGGAAAAGAATTTTTCGGGAGCTACAAAGGTTGTATCCTATCCCTATTAATTTACTGTTTTCCTTCATTTGCATGCTAATTTCCTTTTAATTAAAAGCAATTAGAGTGTAATTAGATCATTATTCCGCTGCGTATGTCTCGTGTTCCATCATGTGGTATCAGAGCATGCTTTAATTACGCTCAATTGCTTTTAGTGGGTAGTTTTTTCTTTTCTATTCAAATGTTGAATGAAATGTGTACTAAAGTGGATTTATTATGATTTTCGCATTGTTTTTCTTTAAATTTCTTGTAGAAATTTTAAATTAGGCTGTAATTGCTCGGTTCCGGGAAAGAGGACAGCTCCAAATTTGGAGAAAAATGGCTCACAGACCCGACCCGAGCAGCGCTCTAACCCGAATTTCTCACACGGCGCCTGGCTTCGCACACCTACCCTGCCTGGATCCGACTAGCGTGCCCGCCCACTCTGTTTCACACGACCCGCGTGCCCGTGTGCCTGCCTGCGTGCCTCCCACCTTCGCGACCCGCGCGACCGTGTGCCGACTTTGTTTGTCGCCCGCCTGCTCGCGCACGCCTATCTACGAGTTCCATTCGACTCGACCCGCCCCATGCCTTCGTTGACCGTGCCAACTTGCGTTGATCAATTGGTCTAGACGGTCTGGACCGGTCCGTTTGACCTAACCAGCTCAACTTTGTTTTCGTGTTTCTAGGCCGGTTTTAGTGGTTTCTACGTGGTTCCAGATGGTTCAAAGTGTTTGAAGCCGGTTCCGGGAAGTTGGTTGCTGATTTTTGTAATAAATTAGTTATTTGTTTGTTTTTAATACCAAAATCGGTCCAATTTAGTGTTGTTTACCTATTATGCATGTGATGTATAATGTTGTTTGATTATGTGTGCATATAGTATGCCATATAGTTTTAAAACCCCACCATAGGAAAAGCATGCGACAAGCATGTGTTATATGTTATAAGTGTTATAAAATATATACTATGCATGCTTAGTTTTAATATAAGTGTTATATTAAAGCATGTTTGTTTGAAGGAAGGATGTTATAGATGAATGCTCTAGGGTTATAATTTATTTTATAATTGTTATAAAATAACCTAGACTTCTAAAATCTATAACAAAGATAAGATGCATGCTCACTTAGGGTTAACCATCGAGCAATCCCAATTTTCATAGAAAATAGGTCGATATCTTGTAAAACCGAAGTTACAAGAAAACTCACCTGGCAAGATCTTGGCAAAATGTCAAATAAGATGACTAAGGTTGAAGGTTTTTAAGTTGACGGTTCATGGAACACCTACTACTTGGAGATGGAGCCGGCGTCTGAGTTAGGTTAAACCAGTTTTATGAGCATGTGTGAGCGATGTTAGGTAATAAAATTTGTTTATCACCTAGACATCGTAGGTTAAAAATCCAGTATAAAAGTTATACTCGGATGAATCACCTAGACTTAGGATATGTTTAAGTTGGCCAAAATGTATCGCTCAGTATTTTATACCCTAACTATCTAGAACACTACAACTGGAGAGAAGTAATGTACTTTTAACTCTAGTGTCCCTAAGAGTTCACACCGTGAGATTCATGCTTGGCTTTGGGCCACCCTAGGAGCAGACTCCATTAGAAGAGTGTTTACATGAGTCAATATCAAGGTGAATATGGGAAATTGTTCATAGTAAGTGGGAGAAAGAAGTGTATCAACACATCCTACAATCTCTTCCATTAGGTCGCATTGTGAGATTCCTATAATGTGCCTGCATGTCTGCCCTGGAGCGACCTTACCAATCGGAGGGCTGTATTATAGGATTCAAAACTCCGCGAAATCTAGAAATTGATAGGGTCTCTCAGGTCCGTTTTCATTCTTATCTTTCCAACTTCGAGAGCATAATGATTCCGATCATTGAGGTCTAAAATGGGAGTGTCACACTTACGAGAATTACCAAGTGTTAGTAAATTCTCGACCAAAATAGCGATAACTAAATTGCTATAAGAATAAAGAGTTATACTGGGGTTAGCATCTAGTCAAGATTGTCTTGGTTCAAAAGAGGAATAATCGACTGCCCTTCGGTGGAGGTTACTCTAAACTTTTGAAACATCACTGCAAAATATAATAATGAAGGGTACATTATTAGTTTTTTTTGCTAAACTTGATTGGATTTAAAAGATTAATGTTTTTTTTACTAAAAAGGATATGTTTTTCTTTTCAGCATGACTAGCTCTTTAGATCAACTATTAGCTTCTGAAAAACTTAACAGCGACAACTACTCAACATGGAAAACAAATTTGAATTCAACACTAGTAATAGATGACCTGAGATTTGTCTTAAATAAGGCGACCACATAATATCATAACCTATCTCTAAAGTGCAAGCGATGCAGGTTGGCAAACAGATCTTATCTCTAAGTCCCTATCTTTTGTTTATGCAGATCTAATCTTGCTTTCTCGAGTTTGGATTCTAACCTAGCTCTCTCAAGTCTTAGGTTCTTTCTTTAGACTCTCTCTCGAATAGCTCTAAAGGGGTGTTGGGCACAGCATAAAACAAGATAATCGCATGCAATGAAGATCCTAGGTCATGTTAGCTTAGTTCTTCTCAACCCATTCGATAAGTTTAGCTACTCATACGTGCTTTCAAGAGAGCGAACATATGTAGAATAAAAACTTCTATTGTATAAATATAGAGTTGAAATACAGAATAATAATGCAAGAAGAGAATAAAGTGCTTGGTAGCAATCTCTTGCTTCCCAGGCTTTTACACTTTGTTTTCTACTATGTTCAAAAGATAGTCTCGCTCTCGCGAGAGTCGGCCCGCCTCCGCATTCTCTTTCGTGTTGCCCTAAGCGATCTTCCGGCGTCTCTTCCCTTCTCTCGCTTCGCCTTCTTGAGTAAAAGGAAAACTATGAACAAGGCTATTCTAAGGGAGAAATTCTCTAAGTATCCGAACATGTTGAACTTCTTTTCTGAAGGTTACCTTCGGTATTTATAGAGCTTCAGGGTGACAGGCAGCTTCTCTCTTATGATTGCACAGATGGGATGACTTTAATTCTCTGACTGATGCGTCGAATATTTGTCACCGAAAAGCTGAGTGTACTTGTTATCGTTAGCGGCTTGTCAACTTAATTCGGATTCGACCGTCATCAGCTTTCTGTCCCATCGTGATTAATTATGCTTTTCACCCAGATGCACCCATCAAGTTGTGCCGGCTCTATGCAACAATCCTTTTTTAGTAGATGTTTGTGAGCACAAATCGCTGCAAAGCCTTGCGGTAATGCTGCACTTGACCATTGATTTATTGTGATCACTTTTTCCGCCTTGCGTTAATGCATATTCTGCATAAAAATACAAAAATTAATTGTTTCTATGCGATGAACGCATGTGACCGCAATATTATGAACTTAATGCTTTTTGGACGCAATCTAACATATTTTATCAATGCAAACCTTCATTGTTTAATAACTTAGCACTGTAATAACGTGCATTTCTGCCCGTTATCACACCCCCAAATTTAAACAATGTTTGTCCTCAAGCATAAGCTAAAGATTTCCTTTAGAAAGTCGGCCGCAAATCTCTTTTCCTAGATTTTTCAAGGATACTTCATTCAAATCCTATACACCAAAATTTTCTCAATTCTTATTCAAGTCTCCTCTTAAAATATTTCTAAGATCTAGGGACCACAAGTTTAACCTTCAAAAATAATTTTACTAAATTTCAGGACATCGCATGATTTATTTAAAAAAAAAAAAATTTCACTAGGGTGTTAACTGATTTTTGTCCTTGCATATTTTTTACGTTGTTATTTTTTCTGACCTTGCGCTGATCCAAGTGTCTCATCTTCATTTTGGTTTGTCACCACGTGTGTCATGCTGACATCCAACTACGATCAAGGCACTCTTTCTTAGACTAGAGTCATACCTACTTGGCAGCGGAGTTGCGGTCATTTATTTATACGTTGATCCTAGCGACTTACTTTCGTTTGTGCTTGCGCCCCCCCATGATATCCAACTAAGGGTAAATGCCCTTCACAACTTAACTCTTATCAACATGGGTTTCCCCATTGCGTTGACAGTGGAGTTGTTATTCTCAAAATTTTCCAGTTCTTTTTTGTTTTTTCATAGAGCTAAAAATAGTGATGCTTGATTTTATGATGTGAAAATGTGGATTATATGCGATGATGAGATTGCCTTGAGCACTCAAGTTTCCTCAACGGAATCCAAGTGTAAACCTCACTGAGTTTTCTGGTAAGTCCAGGATCGAACTCAGGAACTTCGGAAAACAGGTTGCATTTGTAATTTTTAGGAAAATTTTGCGGTAACCAAATAATAAATAGTTGTTGAGGTTGTTGTTTACGATGATAAAAAAAATAACAAATGCGGTGGAGTTTGAAAAGAGTTGATAAAACTAAAGATGCGATGAGTATGCGGTGAACGGGTTGACAAAAGTTTCGGCTAATACTTCCTAGGATGCATTAATGCTATGCGATCATGCAACCTGCATACAACAGTAAACCACCTCTCGGTTCAAATACCACGGCTTCTAAGGCTAGAATGCATGCGATATATGTGATAAGTCTATAGAACCTACACATAATGTGAACCCCAAATCTTAATTTCTCTACTTGAGTATGTTTCCTACTTAGACTAGTGTGATGAGTAGGTTGATGTGGAAATACTGTGGAATGGTAGAGGAAACAGTGGAGATTTGAAGAAAAGAGGAAATTTGGAAGTTTAACTTTTGGGAAAAACTTGGAAATTTGGCTAAGTATAGAATTTTGTGTGTTGATGCGTTGGAAGATTGGTTGGTGAAGGCATGCGGCTGAATAAGGAAAAAGAAGATGATGTGTTGGAAAGCACACGAGTAGGCAACGCATGCATGGAAAGGCAGCCCATGCGTTGAGCAGCCTCGGCCAGTGCCCATGCCATGCGTCGAGCAGCCTTGACCAGATGTCCTGCCCATGCATCGAGCAGCCTCTGTCGAATGCCCTGCCAATGCGTTGAGCGGTCATGCCCATGCGTCGAAGCAGCACGCCATCTACCGAAGCACCAGGCCAAGCATCAAGATGCTCCACGTAGCCCATGCGGCCAAGCATGCCCAATGCATTGAGCGACTAGTGCGTCCATGCGTCGAGCGACCAGCCTATGCAGCGCGTCTATGCGTTGGTGGCCATGCGCCCATGCCAAACAAGCCGTGCGATTCTACCTATGAGCCATACATCGAGGATGGATGGTCACCCTATGCGTTGGTGATGGTTAGCTTCTTGCGATGGCTAAGTTGAATTGTAATGAGAGTGAATTGGCTTGTTGTGCGTTGATGATAGGCTATGCATTGAGTATGGAGTATGTGTTGAACATCCAAGAGTTGGACGCATACAAAGGATGAGATCAGCAGGAGAACATCATCAAAACCATGTTTCTTCTTGGGAGGAAAGCTTAAGCCTTAAGGATTTGAGTGGTGGCATCAGATTGGAGGTTCATGCGTTGGCAACGTGGGAGGAAGACACTTAGCTTGCGATGATCACAACATTTCATTGATGGAGTGAGAAGAAGACACTTGGCCATGCAGCCAAGTAGGTGGTGTCAACTTTGGAGAAAGTTTGGACGCCCATAAATAGAGCCAAGAGACTTCCTTTTTTATCACAATTCATAAATACCATATAAAGAGTGGGAGAGTTGAGCAAACCTTGCGTTGGAGCCAAATCCCTGCGTTATTCATAGAGGACGCATTGGATAGTAAGGTCTGAAGAGGACGCATCAACTTCGGACGAGGAGTTCTCCCAATTTTCTCGTGTGTTTGGAGTGATTTCAAAGCACCTGAAAGCTCTGAAAGTCTAGTTTTGAGGGTAGGACTACCAGAAGAAAAGCTCTAAGTGATCGGGCTGGAAACTGAGAAGAAGTCAGAAGGGTCAGGCTGTCAGATAAGCTTGGGTCAGTCTTGAAGATTATGTGATTCCGGCCAAACCACGAGAGTTTCTGAGCTCAAATTTAGGGTAAGCTTCCCTAGACATTTTAGAATATGTTTGTAGAAGGAAGTATCTCAAAATAAGATTTAGAACTATGAGTAATTGGAGCTATAATTTGAATATGGATTCTAGGGGTGAAAAGGGAGCCTGAGGTAGAAAAGGGAGCTATTAGAGTGAAAAGCTCCTAAGCAATCAAGGTGAGTGGCTAAAATGTTTTGACTAAAATATTTGCTATAGAAAGTATGTTTTAAAGAAGATTATTCTCATGCCAGCCAGTTTTACAAAGTGATTTCCAAGCAAACCATGAGTTATGTTTTAAACGCATGCATGTGTGAGAAATTGTTTAAAAGCGATTTATATGTGTTAAATATATTCAGCATGCGTTAGTACCTTTAAAGCAATGTTTTTATATGTGTTATACTTTACATGCTTTAAAGAGAGAAAGTCATTTATAACTAGTTTTACTTAAAACACGATACCGAAGGACGTTTGAGAAGGTATCAACCAACTAGATACCGAAGGACATGGAGAAGGTATCTATTGGTACTGAAGAACGTTTGAGAAGGTACCAAACCAACAAGATACTAAAGGACATTTGAGAAGGTATCTGTACAGAAGTACCTAAGGTATGACGATACTTAGTATGGCCACGTGCATGTAGGTAGAGTCAGAGATTGAGCAAAGGTTCTCTCTTGACTAGTAGTTGGTGTTGGGATTGTTTTTACCCACAGTAGGGTTATCCTCAACTTAGAAACAGATTTACTATTTTGTGATTAAAAAAGCTTTATGTGTTTCATGCTTGGAAAATGTTTATACTGCAGTACAAGTACTGTAGAAGCTTATATTTCAGTTAAACTCTTTATTGAGATTTTGCATGAGAATCAATTATCTTTCTAAAGTCACTCACTGGGTGCAAGCTCACCCCGTTTTCAAATGTTTTCTTTTTCCCCCCATAGGTAGCGGTCAAATCCTCTGAAGATAGCTCTGCATCTACTCTGGCACTAAAGGAATTAGAGATTTGTAACCCGTCGGTTTAGGTGGTTACTATTAATATTGTACACATGTTATTGTTGTTCATATAGGGACTAGGGTTTTTGGGTTTTCGGACGAATCTAGTGTTGTAATGACTCTAAATAAGATATGTTTCTAAATAAATTTTGGCCTAAAGACATTCCGCTGTATATAGTTTATATTTTGGTATCAAAGTTATTCCACAAGAGTTATTAGGCAGTAAGTGTCAGCCAAAGGGTTGATAACTGCTGCAGTCACGCCCTTTCTCAGGCTTAGAGGTTAGTCTGGGGCGGGGTGTGACAGCTTGGTATCAGAGAAAAGGTATATGTAAACTTGGGAAAGGTTTGAGCTAGCTTAGCACTAAAGCATAAGGTTTTGGGTGAAAGAGAGAGTTCATACATTAGATTAAGTCCCATAGATAAGTCCCTAACATGTGTACTTAATAATTAGGCAAAGATGCTGAGGAGAAGTGGCAGGCTGAGCAGGCAAACTAAGGAGAGGAATGTTGACCCTACCAGCGGAGGTCCTGAAGTTAGACAGGACCCAAATTCAAAGGGGAAAAGAGTTAAAGACTCAGTCGAGTAGAAAGAAACTTCAGCAAAAGAGTCCAGTACACCAAGGGTAGGTGTAGAACCGCAGATGGAGGATCGAGTATTTGATAGAAACACTCAAAGATTGGCGGTAAGTGTAGGATCGATTCAAAATGATCCAGAAAAGAAATTTGGCATCAAGTGGTTGAAAGCTGTTGGAGCCACGACGTTCGATGGAGCCACAGATCCAGTAAATGTTCAGATCTTGTTAGATTTGATGGAGAAATTTTTTAAGGTTATGAGATGCCCTGAGGACCTGATGGAACACGAGACATACGCAGTGAAATTAGGATCTAATTACACTCTATTTTTTCTTAAATTAAAGGAAATAAGCATGCATCATGAAGGGAAAAACAGTGAATTAAAAGTGTAGGATACTACCTTTGAAGCTCCCGAAAACCACTTTTCCTCGTTGAATCTCGACCCGAACTCTTTCGGACAACCACTAGAGTTAACCTACTATCCTCTGGACTCAGAACCGAGTTGTGGGACCCAGTGGATGAAGAGAACCGAGAGAGAGAAGAGAGATGAAAAAAATGAATGAAATTTTGAGTAGGTTTGGGTGTTTCCTTTGTTTTTCACAAAGTTGTAATTTTCCAGCCCAAATCTCAAAAAACTAAATTTCAAAATGGTAGAAGTCTTTTTAACTAAATTTAAAAGCCCAATTTATAGAAAAAAGGCATGCAACAATTGCATGAAAAACTTCACAAAAAAACAACACCTAGAATCCACTCACTTAGTTGGCTTAATGTCTCCACTATAAGCCAACACCTAGCCCACTATTTTGTTAGTGGAATTATCTAACAAAAGTTTAGTGGAATTATCCAACAAAACATTTTGACTTTTTATTATTTTTCTCGTGTTGACTAATTTTGACCTCTCGAGCATGAATCCGCATTCATTTTTTCAAAATTCAAATCACATTTGAATATAAGGTCGGTCAAAGTTTGATTTTTCAAAGTGAAAAGTCAACTCTTTGACTTTTTACAACTTTGACCATTTCCATCATTTTCGAGCTCTGAATATGAACATTTTAATATTCTTGATATTTAAATCACATTTAAATATTAAAGTTGTATTTCTAAGCTGAAAAACCTGACCATTCTATCATATATACTTGTCGGTTTCTCTCTCTACCTAATTCGAACAATTCGAATCATTCTATCATACTGTTCTAAGTTTATTCCATATGAACTAGTAGGGGAACCTAATGGACCTATAGATCATGCGCTCCAACGATCCGAGATTAGCTAGCTAAACTCTTTAGACGGAGCTAATCAACATTCGTTAACTAACGGGTCATTCCACTAAAGTCCCGTAGTTGCACTCCCCTCACTATAGATATATTTGTGTCCATTTGATATAACCATGATTTGTAAGTTAATCCTTCACAGGCTCCTCGTAATCTTGACTGGGTCATAAAAACCGTTTTACCCCCAAGACTACATCTTGTTCCTTAAGTTCCACTGATCCTCTAATGAACAATTGGTTTAAGGTCCAACCTATAAACCGAATCCCTCTCGGGCCAAGGAGAGGATGGGGCCCCTTGTTCAAAACCTGGATTCAGTACTAAAGGGAACAACCTATCTACTATCCCTATAATAGGTAGGAGTGAATTCTGTCTTGCACCCTATGTTCCTAACTATCCACCCGATCTTACCCCTGAAATGGGAGGCTTATTGGGCCAGCGATATTGAGCTGCCCTTACCTATGTAGATCTAAGGATAATTCCGAATGAACAGGAGTTCATAGTTAGCTTAGGATTAAGATTAATTTACCTAGGTTATCAATTAACGAAATAGTTAGTTTTATACATAAAACGACATTTAGAACGTCAAAAGTGACTATTTTATGGTTCAGTCTAATGTAAACTCTTTACATAGGATTCCCCCACTCACATATCTCTATATGAACAATTCAGGATCACATCGTTTGTACTATCTACAAAGTGAGCCGCATCAATAGTGTCCCCATAATAAGGTGCCCAACCTTATTCATATACTATAGACCATTTTGGCTATATATTTGAAATTGATCCATCTTTATGTCACTACATAAATTTCAAACTACATTAAATAGCCTCAGGACCTTAGTTTATTGGATTCAAGATTACAATTTCAATAACAACTTTATCGAAAAACAAAACAGAACATGTTTATTAATTTACAAACTATGAGTTTTAAGACATAAAATCCAACAAACTCCCACTTAGACTAAAACTCCTAGTGGAGTATCACAATGTTGAATTTAAGTAAGAAACATATGAGTACAATAAACATATGAATACAATAAACTAGGGCATACACCCAAAAGTTCTCCCACTTGTCCTAGTTTACAAACTTCATAGACCTAGACTCTGTAGGTGACCTTCAAACACTTTAGCCGTGAGAGGCTTTGTAAAAGGATCAGCAATGTTTTGCTCAGAAGATATCTGGGACACTACAACGTCTCCACGATATACAATCACCCGGATCAGATGGTATTTACGCTCAATATGCTTGCCGCATTTGTGGCTTCTTGGTTCTCTTGAATTTGCAACTGCACCACTATTATCACAATATAGGGTGATAGGCAGATGCATATTTGGAACGACTTCCAAATCTGTCAAGAATTTCCTCAACCATACTGCTTCCTTTGCTGCTTCACAAGCAACTATGTATTCAACTTCCATTGTGGAGTTCGCAATACAGTTTTGCTTCACACTTCTCCACACTACTGCTCCTCCGTTAAGAGTGAACACTGATCCAGATGTAGACTTTCTAGCATCTTTATCGGTTTGAAAATCAGAGTCAGTGTATCCAGTAAGGATCAAATCCTTAGTACCATACACGAGCATGTAGTTCCTCATTCTCCTTACTTGAGGACATTTTTAACGGCAGTCCAATGATCATATCAAGGATTGGACTGATACCTACTGACTATCCCTACTGTGTAGTATATGTCAAGTCTAGTACATAACGTTGAATACATCAGGCTCCCTATGCGGAAGCATAAGAAATGCGTCTCATATCCTCAACCTCTTGAGGTGTCTTAGGACATAGATCCTTTTACAAATGAATTCCATATCTGTAAGGTAACAGACCTCTTTTGGAATTCTGCATCTTATATCTAGACAACATTTTGTCTATATAAGTTGCTTGAGACATGGCTAGTGTTATGTTCTTGTGTTTCCGAATAATCTGAATCCCGAGAACATACTGCACATTTCCTAAATCTTTCATTTGAAATTGTGTTGCTAGCCATTTCTTGATGTCAGTTAGGTAACCTACTTCATTCCCAATGAGTAGAATATCGTTAACATATAAAACTAAGAACGCTATAGTAGAATTGACGATCTTCTTGTAAACACAAGGCTCGTCAACATTTTGTTCAAAGCCATAAAATTTGATTACAGTATCAAATCTTATATTCCAAGATCTAGAAGCTTGTTTAAACCCATAAATGGATTTTTGAAGCTTACAAACCTTTTGTTCTTGACCTTGTGCAATAAACCCCTCTGGTTGAGCCATATAGATACTCTCCTCAAGATCGTCGTTTAGAAAGGCTGTCTTGACATCAATCTGCCAAATTTCATAGTCATAAAAGGTGGCAATGGATAAGAGTATTCTAATCGACTTAAGCATGGCAACGGGAGAGAAAGTTTCTTCATAGTCCACTCCCTCTCTCTGGGTATAACCCTTTGCCACAAGTCAACCTTAAAAGTCTGTACTTTACCGACTTGGTCTCGTTTTCTCTTGTACATCCACTTGCAACCAATTGGTTTTACATCATTTGGTTGATCTACAAGTTTTCAGACAGAATTGAAGTACATAGACTCCATTCCGAGGTCCATGGCTTTGACCCACTGATCACAGTCCACATTTTTTATCGCTTGTTTATAGGTCGATGGATCCTCTATGCCGTCATCAGGTATGACGACTTGTGTTTCTGTAAAATCCAAGTAACGGTCAGACTGATGAACAACCCTCCACTACCTCTAGGCATTCTCAACTCTTGAGAAGGATGTGACTAACGAGATGTACTAGTTTTATCTACTACTTTAGTAGATGAAATAGCTCTATCTATAGCGTCTTTGGAAATTTCATTCAATACTAGTGTACTGCGAGGTTGATGACTTCTTATGTGGTCTTCCTCTAAGAATGTGGCATTTGTCGATACAAATACCTTATTCTCTTGAGGATCATAAAATAGACCACCTTTTGTTTCTTTTGGATAACCTACAAATAGGCATAGTTTTGAACGAAGTTCCAATTTTTTAGGATTTTGCACCAACACATGTGTCGGGCATCCCCAAATCCTAAAGTGACGTAAACTGCCTTTACGCCCTTTCCATAACTTATAAGGTGTTTCTGAAACACTTTTAGAGGGAACGTTATTCAAAATATAGACAATAGTCTCTAATGCATGTCCCCAAAAGGAATCAAGTAACTCAGCAAAGATCATCATTGAGCGAACCATGTCCAACAAGGTTTTGTTTCTTCTTTCAGATACACCGTTCTGCTGAAGCATATTAGGTGCAGAAAGTTGTGACTTGATTCTGTGTTCTATTATATAGTCCCGGAATCTTAAGTCCATGTACTCCCCACCTCGATCTGATCGTAGTATCTTAATTGTTTTACCTAACTGGTTCTCAACCTCAGCCTTATATTCTTTGAACTTTTCAAAAGAATCAAACTTATGATGCATTAGGTAAATATGACCATACCTTGAATAATCATCAATAAAACTGATGAAATATTCATACCCACCTCGAGCTTTGACATTCATCGGTCCACAGAGGTCCGAATGTACGAGCTCTAAGGGTATTGCGGCTCTGAGACCTTTTTCATTAAAAGATCTCTTAGTCATTTTTTCCTCAAGACAAGACTCACATGGAGGTAAAGAATTGTCTTCTAACTGATTTAGTAGTCCATTCTTAACCAATCTCTCAATCCTATTGAGATTTATGTGACCAAGTCTTAAGTGCCATAGATAGGCATTAGAAGAAACTTTCGTCTTTTATTCTGAGTTTCGACTGTTCTAAACATCTCAGTATTTAAGACAAATTTTGCTTTTGTTGGTCTTAACTTATATAAGTTGTTTTCAAGTATAGCAGAACAAATTTGAATACCTTTTCTGAAAATGAACGCTTCATTAATTTCAAAAGATATTTTATACATTTGTTCCATAATACAAGCGATAGATATTAAATTCCTCTTCATAAGAGGTGCATACAAAACGTTTTTAAGTATGATATTTCTTATTGTTTAAAAACAATTTCAAGTTAACTATTGCTTCGGCCGAGACGACCTCTTTTGTTCCAACCTTGAGGGTGATCTTGCCTTCTTTAAGCTTTTTTCTAGGAACTAGTTTCCTGAAAAGAGAAACAAATATGTTTAGTGGCTCCTGAATCCAATATCCAGGTTGAGGTATCATACTCCACTAAACATGTTTCAGCAACTAGTAAATCATATTTACTTTGTGCTTCTTTTGAGGCACGGGCCTGAGGACATTCCTCAGTTAAGACAAATCTCAAGCCATCTATTACTAGTGTTGAATTCAGATTGCTTTTCCATATTGAGTAATTATCGCCGTTTAGTTTCTTGGAAGCTAAGAGTTGATCTAAAAAGCTAGTCTTGCTGAAAAGAAAAACATATCATTTTTAGTAAAAAACATTAATCTTTTAAATCCAATCAAGTTTAGCAAAGAAAACTAATAATGTACCCTTCATTATTATATTTTGCAACGATATTTCAATGGTTTAGAATAACCTTCACCGAAGGGTGATCGACTATTCCTCCATTGAACCAAGACTATCTTGACTAGATACTTAACCAGAATAACTCTTATTCCTCTAGTAACTCAGTTATCACTACTTTGGTCAAGAATTTACTAATACTTAGTAATTCTCGTAAGTGTGATCCTCCATTTTCAGACCTCAAAGACCGTAATCATTATGCTCCCAAAGTTGTAAAGACAAGAATGAAAATGGACCTGAGAGACCCTATCTATTTCTAGAGTTCGCGGAGTTCTGAATCCTATAATATAGCCCTCCGATTGGTAAGGTTGCTCTAGGGCAGACATGCAGGTGCATTATAGGAATCTCACGGTGCGACCTAATGGAAGAGACAATAGGATGTGTTGACACACTCCCTTATCCCACTTACTATGAACAATTTCCCCTATTCACCTTGGTATGGACTCATTCAAACACTCTCCGAATGGAGTCTGCTTCTAGGGCGGCCCAAAGCCAAGCATGAATCTCACAGTGTGAACTCTCAGGGACGTTAGAGCTAAAAGTACATTACTTCTCTCCAGCTGAAGTGTTCTAGGCGATTAGGGTATAAAATACTTAGCGATACATTTCGGCTAACTAAACATATCCTAAGTCTAGGTAATTCATCCGAGTATAACTTTTATACTGGATTTTTAACCTACGATGTCTAGGTGATAAACAAATTTTATTACCTCACACTGCTCAAGCATGCTCATAAAACCGGTTTAACCTAACTCAGACGCCAACTCGATCACCAGGTAGTAGATGTTTCATGAACTGCCAATTTAAAAACCTTCAACCTTAGTCATCTTATCTGACTTTTTGTCAAGATCTTGCCGGGTGAGTTTTTTTGTAACTTTGGTTTTACAAGATATCGACCTATTTTCTATGAAAATTGGGATTGCTCGATGGTTAACCCTATATAAGCATGCATCTTATCTTTGTTATAGATTTTAGAAGTCTAGGTTATTTTTTAACAATTATAACCCTAGAGAATTCATCTATAATGTGCTTCCTTCAATCAAACATGCAATATAACACTTCTATTAAAACTAAGCATGCATAGTATATATTTTATAACACTTATAAGATATAACAAATGCATGTCACATGCTTTTCCTATGGTGGGGTTTTAAAACTATATGGCATACTATATGCACACATAATCCAACAACATTATACATCATATGCATAATAGGTAAAAAACACTAAAGTGGACCGATTTTGGCATTAAAAACAAACAAATAACTAATTTATTACACAAATCAGCAACCAGCTTCCCGAAATCGGCTTCAAACACTTTGAACCATCTTGAATCAGCCAAAAAACTCTCGAACCGGCCCAAAAACTCCTGAACTAGCCCAAAAACTCCAAAAACCAAGTTTAACCAGTCAAACGGACCGGTCCAGACCATCTAGACCAGCTGGTCAACGTTCGCTGGTGCGGTCAATAGAAGTGCAGGTGGGTCGACGAATGGAAAGCGTGTTCCGGACAGGCAGTAGGTCGGAGCACGGTGCACGGGTCGCACTAGTTGGATCCGGGCAGGCAACGTGCGAGAGAATCCAGGTCGAAACACTCGGGCTGACGGGTCGGGTCTGGGAGGCTTCTCTCGGGTCTGGGAGCAGAATTCGAGTCTGTGATCACAATTTCTTTAATTTTGTTGCTGTCCTCTCTCCCGAAATCAAGAAATTATAGCCTAATTTCAACTCTAATGACTCCAACAAATTTACAGACCCCTTTTCACACATTAATGCTTATAAACATGTGAGAAATTACAAATTTCCACAAGAAATTTAAAGAAAAACAATGCGAAAATCATAATAAATCCACTTTAGTCCACATTTCATTCAACACTTGAATAGAAAGGAAAAAAAACACCCACCAAAAGTAATTGAGCATAATTAAAGCATGCTCTGATACCACATGATGGAACATGAGACATACGCAATGGAATTAGGATCTAATTACACTCTAATTTCTTCTAACTTAAAAGAAAAAAACATGCAATTTGAAGGGAAAAAAATAGTAATTAACTTACCTTTGAAGCTCCCAAAAACCGCTTTTCCTCACCGACTCTTGACCCGAACTCTTTTGGACCACCACTAGAGTTGACCTACTATCCTCTGAACTCAGAATCGGATTATGGGACCTAGTGGACAAAGAAAACTGAGAGAGAGAAAGAGATGGAAATTTGGGTTAGGTTTGGGTTTTGGACTTCAATCAAGCAAATGATTTTTCCAGCCCAAATTTAGAAAACAATTTGGCAAAATTGGCAAAACTTTTTTCATTCAAAATGAAAGCCCATTTTCGCTAAAAAGAGGGTGGAGCCCCTTGTTCAAGACCTGGATTCAGTACTAAAGGGAACAACCTATCTGCTATCCCTATAACGGGCAGGAGTGAATTCTGTCTTGCACCCTATGTTCCCAGCTATCCACCCGATCTTACCCCTGAAATTGGAGGCTTATTTTGCCAGCGATGATGAGCTACCCTCACCTATGCAGATCTAAGGATAATTCTGTGTGAATAGGAGTTCATAGTTAGCTCAGGATTAAGATTAAGTTACTTAGGTCATCAATTAACGAAATAGTAAGTTTTATACATAAAACGACATTTAGAACGTAAAAAGTGACTATTTCATGGTTCAGTCTTATGAAAACTCATTGCATAGGATGCCCCCACTCACATATCTCTATATGAATGATTCAGGATCACATCGTTTGTACTAACTACAAAGTGGGCCGCATCTATAGTGCTCCCTGAATAAGGCGCCCAACCTTATTCATATACTATAGACAATTTTGGCTACATATTTGAACTTGATCCACATTTATGTCACTATATAAAGTTCAAACTACATTAAATAGCCTCAGGACCTTAGTTTATTGGATTCAAGATTACTATTTCAATAACAACTTTATCGGAAAAAAAAAACAGAATATGTTTATTAATTTACAAACTACGAATTTTAGGACATAAAATTCAACAAACTCCTACTTGGACTAAAACTCCTAGTGGAGTATCACCATGTTGAATTTAAGTGAGAAACATATGAGTATAATAAACATATGAATACAATAAACTAGGGCATATACCCAAAAGATAAAATATGATAAATTGTATCCATTAAGCATCAATTTCATAATATTGCGGTCGCATGCGTTCATCACATTAGAATAGTTGATTTTTGTATTTTTGTGCAGAATATGCATTGACCCAAAGCGAAAATTGCGATCATTAGGAAATCGCGATGGAACTGTGCTCGCAAACATTTTCTCAAGAAGGATTGCCGCAACCTAATCAGCTCAACTTGGTGGGTGCATCTAGGTGAAAGGTTAATTAATCGCGATGGGACAGAAAGCTGATGATCGTCGAATTCGAATTAAGTTGATAGCCGATAACGATCACAAGTACATTTAGCATTTCAGTGACAAATATTCGGCGCATCGGTCAGGAATTAAAGCCGTCCCATCTGTAGAATCACGAGAGAAAAGCCGTCGTTCACATTAGATGTTCTATAAATACCAGAGGCATCGTTCAAAAAAGGGGTTCATCATTCAACGAGTTGAGAAGTCTGTTCATAGTTTAGCCTTGTTCTTAGATTTTCTTTTATTTTAAAGTAGACGCGAGAGAGGAGGTTGTGCCGGAAGATCGTTCCGGTAAGCTTGGGAGAGCATCGGAAGCTTCAAAGATAGAGAGAGGACCGATGTCTGTGGGAGCAGGAACATCTTTGGAACCGAAGAGAGATTTTCAGTGTAAAAGCCTCGGTCAGCAAGGAATTGCTACCAAGCTCTCTACCTTTAACTTCTATTGTTATTTTGAACTCCAATGATTTATCGAAATGGAATCCACTTCTCTATATCTGTTCACTCTCTGTTATTTACGCATGAGTAGCTAAATCAGTTGAATGGGTTGAGAAGCATTTAGCTAGCACCACTAGGGAATCTTCATGCTATGCGATGATCTTGTATTATGTATGCTTCATTCGTCCATTAGTGATACTTGGGAGGGTAGTCTAAGGACAGGATCTAGGCTTGGGAAGGTCAGGTTAGAATCTAGGCTCGGGAGAGTCAGATTAGAACGCATAATCAGGAGATAGAAGCTTAGGAATGAGGACTTTTTGTGGTCACCTTGCCTTTATGCATTTTGCATCATCGCATAGGACAAGAGTAGAGACTTAGGGATAAGCTCTATGGACACTTTTGCATTCAACACATGCGTCCTAGACTTAGGAGCATCGCATTTTCATTGGAAAATGACTTGTTGTGCACGGTGGTAGCATGATTGCATAGTCTGACGCATTCTCAAGTAACACTAGCTAAAGATCTTCTCAACCCGTCCATCACATACTCAGTGCATCTATCACACAACTAACTTTTCTCAAATCTACCACATTTGTTTAATTTCATTAACGCAATCAACAACAAACCAACAATTTATTTATTTGACCACCATAAAGTTTTCAAAAAAATTACCAACGCAATCTGTTTTCACAAGTCCCTGAGTTCGACCCTGGACTTACCAGGAAACTCAGTGGAATTTACACTTGGATTCCACTGAGGAAACTTGAGTGCACAATGCAAATTCGCCATCGCATATCATCTATAATCAACTTCATAAAAATTAAGCATCAATATACGATAGTGTAGGGAAGCCTATGCCTGCCTAAACCTTCATAACCCGCTCATGTGCTCTCGTTGCATGAGCGCGATAGCCGCATACCATCATATCCTACTTCTGGATGCATGCAATATCGTATCTGTAGAGTTCATACGCTATGTGATAGCAAACGGAGCTTATTTTTAAGTCTCCATTCTTGCTTATGCAAACTTAATCTAGCCCTCTCAAGCATCGATTCTAACCTAGCTCTCTCGAGTCTTAGGTTCTTTCTTTAGACTCTCTCTCTCGTAGCTCTAAAAGTGTGATTGCCGCATACATAAAACCAGGTAACCACATAAACATAGCTGATGAAAGATTATTCCTATCTCTAGTGAATAATAGCTTACATTGCTTAATACGACCAACCACTTACCCTCTTGGGTAGTTAGTTGTTGCTAACTTTACTCATAGACAAGCGTTGCATCTACCTATAGACAGGTGATGCTTGATTTTATGAAGTGGATTATGAATGATATGCGATGGTGAAGTTGCGTTGAGCACTCAAGTTTCCTCAGCAGAATCCAAGTGTAATCTCCACTCAGTTTCCTGGTAAGTCCAGGGTCGAACTCAGGGACTTGTGAAAATAGGTTGCGTTGGTAATTTTTAGGAAAACTTTGCAGTAGCCAAATAAATAAATTATTGTTAAGGTTGTTGTTTACGATGATAAAAAAAATAACAAATGCGGTGGAGTTTGAAAAAAGCTAAATAAACGGAAGATGTGATGAGTATGCAGTGAACGGGTTGAGAAAATTTTCGGCTAACAGTTCCTAGTATGTGTTCATGCTATGCGATCATGCAACATGCATACAACAGTAAACCACCTCTCGGTGCGAATACCACGGCTTTTAAGACAAGAACGCATGCGATATATGTGGTAAGTCTATAGAACCTACACATAAGCCTCTATTCTTATTTATGTGATGATAGAATAATACACACATAAATAAGGCGACCACATAATATCATTCCCATCTCTAGGATGCATGCGATGAATGTTGACAAACAGAGCTTATCTCTAAGTCCCTATCTCTTGTTTATGTAGTTCTAATCTTGCTCTCTCGAGTCAAGATTCTAACCTAGATCTCTCGAGTCATTAGGTCCTTTCTTTAAACTCTTTCTCAAGTAGCTCTAAAGGGGTATTTGGTACAGCATAAAACAAGATAATCGCAAGCAATGAACTTCCTAGGTCATGTTAGCTTAGTTCTTCTCAACCTATTCAACTAATTTAGCTACTCATGCGTGCTAAGAGAGTGAACAGATGTAGAATAAGAACTTCCATTGTATAAATTTAAAGATGAAGTACAAAATAACAATGCAAGTATAGAATAAAGGGCCTGGAAGCAATGTCTTGCTGCCCAGGATTTTGCACTGTTTCTCTACTCGTGTTCAAAAGATAATCACGCTCTCGTGAGAGTCGGCCCGCTCTCTGCTTCTACGCCTCAAGGTTCCCTCTCGAATTGTCCTGAGCGATCTCTGGCATCCTTACTCTTCTCTCACTCTGCCTTAAAATAAAAGAAAAAACTATGGACAAGGACGATCTGAACTCTTAAATTCGTAAACTGGTGAACTACTTAACCACCTTTCTGAAGGATGCCAATATTTATAGAACATCCAAGGTGAACGGCGGCTTCTCTCTCATGATTGCACAGATGGGACGACTTTAGTTCCCCTAACTGATGTGCTGAATATTTGTCACCGAAAAGCTGAATTACTTGTTATCGTTAATCGACTGTCAACTTAATTTGGATTCGACTGTCATCAGCTTTCTGTCCCATCGCGATTAATTAGCCTTTCACCTAGATGTGCCCAACATGTTGCACCGGCCATGTTGCGGCAATCCATCTTGGGAAAATGTTTGCGAACACAATCACCACAAAGCCTTGCGGTAATGTTGCGCTTGACTAATGATTTCCTATGATCGCAATTTTCGCCTTGCGTCAACGCATTTTGTTCACAAAAATATAAAAATTAACTGTTCCTATGCGATGACCATATGCGACAGCATTATTATGAGTTTGATGCTTTTTGGACACAATTTAACATGTTTTATCAACGACAACATTGTTTAAGAACTTAGCACTATGATAATGTGTATTTCTGCCCATTATCACACCCCCAAATTTAAACAATGCTTGTTCTTATGCATAAGCTAAATATTTCCTTTAGCAAGTCAACCGCAATGTTCTTTTCCTAGATTTCTCAAGGATACTTCGTTCAAATCCTATATACTAAAGTTTCCTCAATTCTTATTCAAGTCTATTCTTAAAATATTTCTAAGACCTAGGGACTGCAAACTTAACCTTCAAAAGGACTTTACTAACTTCTGGGACATCGCATGATTTATTTCAAAAGGATTTTTTTTATTCACCGAGGTGTCAAATGATTTTATCCTTGCATATTTTTTGTCATTGTTATTTTTTTCTAACCTTGCGTTGATCCTAGTGCTTTGCCTTCGTTTTGGCTTGCCCCCACGTGTGTCATGGGGAAATCCAACTAGGAGCAATGCGCTCTTTCTCAGACTAAATTCATACCTACTTGGCAGTGGAGTTGCGATCATTTATTTATGCGTTAATCCTGGTGACTTACTTTCGTTTTGGCTTGCCCCCACGTGTGTCATGCGGAAATCCAACTACGGGTAAGTGCCCTTCACAACTTTACTCTTATCAACATGGGTTTCCCATTGTGTTGACAGTGGAATTGTTATTCTAAAAATTTTTTTTTTTTTTTTTTTTTTTAGAATTTGACAAAATAGCAAGGTCGAAAATAAATACCTCACCCCCAAATTTAAAATTCGGCAATGTCCTCACTGCCAAAAGATTGAGATAAGTCATGTGATGTTTGTAGAAAGCTTCATAAAGAGAGTTTGAAAGAAAGCTAGCAAACCTCTAACTTCTAGAAATAGTTTATGAGGTGACTATCTTAAAGTTAAGATGACTCTAGTATATACGAAAGAAATAAAAGCATGTTTTTCATCATTAAAACCATATTGGGCAAAGAAACAGCGTGCGGTGATTTACTAAATTTATCTATGTCAAATGATTGTAGTAATCAAAGAGGATGCGGTGATAAAACTTTTAAAAACTAACATGCGATGCTATAGCGCAAAATTTGAAATAAAGATAAGGAAAAATACACCCACAAATTTGCGTTGTCGCTCGCATTGTGTATTGATGCATCCATCTATGTGGCGATCTATCTTCTTTGGATTGCGGTGATGGAGTAAGATAAATGGCTTCTTCGCGTAACATCTCTGCAATTCCAGCGTCTCGATCGTTGCAAGAAAAACAGAGAAAGGGTCAAATTATTTTAAATAAACCAAAATTCGTTATCGCAATCTTCTTCTTTTTTTTTTAAATAAGAACAGATAAAACTGAAAAGAGATAGTGTAATGAAAATTCAGAATAGTAAAGAAAAGTTGAAGATTCCATGCTTCCTAAAACTTGCGTCCCTGGTGGATTGCGAACGTCTGATAATGTAGGGACCACCTACTTCCTTCTTTACTCAAAGTTCTTTTAGTTCCACGAAGTTGACTCGACAATGCTAGCCTTCTCCATGATATGCCTTTACTCGCTGCCCATTAACTTTAAATATGTTGGTTCCGTCATCATTTGATAATTCAACCGCGCCATGCAGAAATACTTGTCTAACTATGAATGGTCCGGACCAACATGACTTAGTTTTCCTGGGAAAAGCCGCAGACATGAGTTGA
>NW_028326819.1:0-1000 GCF_027475165.1 Benincasa hispida
GCACACAATTTTTTATCATCATTCTTAACCCCTAGGCCCATTTTCGTGCTTTTTTGTGACGGAATGTTCGCAGACAAAAAAGGCCCCCCGGCGCAGCGCGTTGGCCTTTTCGGGCACCAAACGAGCTCCGTTCGCAAAATCATCTGGCATACAGCTTTTTTTCATCATTCTTAACCCCCGGGTCCATTTTTCGTGCATTTTCGTGTCAGAAGGTTCGGTAGCAAAAAGTGGGCCCCGAAGGCCGTTTTAGGCACCAAACGAGATCCATTCCCAAAACCGTCTAGCACACGGCTTTTTTTTCATAGTTTTTTAACCCTAAATGTGTTCACACATGCGGAAGCAATTTTAGGATCGGAGGCACTTAACTACATCAATTTTAGAAAATGAAAGCATGCTGTCCAAATACCGTAAACAGAGAGCAGAATTTGTACCAACCTTTTTGGAGACCAATTCAGCAACTCCCTTTGATTCCTTTGCTCACGAACGTGTGTGTACCACCTCTAGTGTCTTCCCTACTATTCTCGGGCCAAGAACGACTTGTGGGAGTCTATAGAGATAGGGAATGGGAAGGGAATGCTTGAAGGTTCAAGCTCTAGAGAGATATATAAAGGTAGGTGAGTTGAGACCAAATTCCAGCAGCATAACAGTATGGAAATGGTTGTGTTCAGCTCTCAATCTGATTCTACCTCTACTTATAGAGTGAATCCATGCATCAAGAAGCCTTAAGATGCAAGACACATGGTGGAGATGCAAGCAATAATGGATTCTAGGTGTTTATGTAACATTACATGTAAGGGTGCATGGATGAGTTGTTTTTCCACTTTGAATCACCATGCATAAGTGGGATTCCAACAAAATCCACTATCCTTGATCCAAAAACTGATTTTAGCTTGCATTTTAATTTTAATTTCAATTCTAAATTGAAATTAATTTTTTGGTAATTAATTTGAAACTTTTTCAATTAATTTCATATGACTAATCCAATTAATCATTCTAACCT
>NW_028326820.1:0-22577 GCF_027475165.1 Benincasa hispida
GTAGAGGTTGAGAATCAATTAGGTAAAAAGATTAAAGCACTTCGACTAGATTGAGGTGGTGAGTTTATGGTCTTAAAATTCCAGGACTATTTAGTAGAACATGGAATTCAGTCTCAACTCATAGCACTTGGCACACCGCAATAAAATGGTGTAGCATAAAGGTAATAAATTGAAACCCTTTTCTATTCTAAAACTTATTTTATCATGCTTGTTACTCAAATTAAGTGTAATTAGAATGATTAATGATTCTGTTAGCTTTCACTTTATGTTTTTTTATTCCATCGAATCCTATCTTTAAGCTTTTAGTCCCAAATTCCTTTGTGAAACCAGTTTTTCTTTAACCTTCACGGTATTAAGATGCCACTAGCATGTTAAATAAAATGATTAATTCAACTTAACAAGTTAGCATTAAACTCAACAAAGAAAATGTAAGGATCAAAACAAGATGATGGATAGCATAAACCAAGCCATATGGTCTCAAGATATTGACATGACTAAATCCCTTAGAAATTTTGCCCATAACTAGAAACGAATGAATGAATTTCATTAATTCCAAAGCCATGAGTAAATTCTCAACAATAGAAAATAAAAAAGAAATGCAAAGAAAGTACTAAACGAATGTTGGAAAAATACAATAAGAAGACTCCTTGAAGTCAAATCTCACTTTTTAACCTCCCTTAGTTAGATTCTACCTCCTTCAAGGGTGATCCTTTCTCTACACTTGCTCTTACGACATTGGGATGACCTAGAACTATGGTTCTTCAGAGGAACTCCCATTCTTGAAGGTTTGCTGAATGAGCTTCATAAGAATTCTTGCAAGGGCTGACGGATTTCGTGGATGCTTGAAGAAGAAAGCCTCCACTCTTTCATATAGGTCAAGGTGGTTGAGAGGTGGGTTGAAAATCATGCTTTAAAAGCTCTTCAGTTATTTTCAGTGTTGAAAAATTGCTACGGACTAAAAAAGAAAAGCAACGATGAACAGTTGGGCATGATTTAAAAATTTAGAATTTTTAGATGTAGTCATATTGTTTCAAGGGATGTGTACACATCATCTAAATTTTCTTCAAAACAGTTAAAAACCTCTGTAGAAACATGCAACTTCGTCTAAAATAGTAAAAACTAACTTTATATGCTTCAAAGACATGTGTTTGCCCATTTTATCCAATTTAGTCCTTTCAGGAGTTTAAAGAACACGCAAAGTTCTATTTTTATTAAAGAAAAGTCTCAAACTATATACCAAAATCATGCACTTTGTAACATTATTAATTTCTCTTAGCGATATTTTTTATTTCAACTCTTTTTTGACAAGTGCTCGATCATCAAGAGTGTTGTGTTAACCTTGGGGAGCAACCGACATGAGACGATTAGCACCAAGATTGTGTTGTAGTTTCTAACAAGGCAGTAGTCATTCAACAACACAACAATCAATTTATTTGATATTTTGTTTATACATTTCAACAAGTTCGCACATTTTTCATGAAGTTAAAGTTGTAGATGTAGTTATTGGAAATAATTTTAGGGGAATTGAAATTTATAAAATAATCAATGTGTATTTGGGAATAATTAAAATAACATAACTAAAGGTAAGAGAATCCTGTCACTATGGATTGGGGAACACTAATGATCAGCACTGTCAATAGAGAAGATTTTCCCTCACTGTACTGAGTGAATTTTGCACTCCACTCCGAAGATATAACAATCTTTCAAGAAACTTTCTATAGCAGCTATGATTGCTTAAGAACTCTTAATTTCTTATATGCTCAAATAAAACTCAAGAACAAAACTTAAAAGCTTCTGGTTTATAGAAATGTGAGGAAGAGAGAAAAAGTTATCTTAAGACTTTTGAAGTTCATGTTAATGATTCCGGACGAACAAGATGTCCATGCAAGAATTGTATGAATTCAACATGGGAAACATTAGATAGTGTGGAGTGACATCTATTAACATATGAAATATCTCTCTCATAATGTGAATGGGTATATCATGGAGAGCCAGTCAACTTATCTAGGGGTTTTGAAAGTCATACAACTCATTCAATACACAATGTTGAAGCAAATAGTATAGTGTAATATTGTTGATGAAAATGAAATGCAATCTACAAGTCACAAGTGAAGACGAAGACGCAAATGAAAAAGGGGTCGAGAATAAAATGCCCTCTAATGGTCAAGAAAGAGATACCACAAACTTATTTGAGGATTTGTGATCTTCATATCTCTTCTTTCTCTTTAATTTCTATACATAATCATGCTCATTAGATTATGTATATCTTGTTTTCATTCTCTATATTTTATGTATCTAGAATTAGGACACGATTGCTTCTACAATAGGTATTCATGTATTCTTTCAATTGTTATCAGAGCGTAGTGTTTTGAGTCCCAATTTTAATTTTTCAAAAATGGAATTTAGAGTGATGGTGGGATTTTGATTCTGCATTGATTTTTGATGAATGTGGTTTGCTTGTTTGGATGTTTTCGGGATTGATTTTAGATTTTCTATCGTTCATTTTCTATTCGATATGTAAAGGGCTTGTCCTTTTGGGCATAACATGTTATTGAGTTTGTATTCGTTGTTCGTGTCGATTGTGATCAAGGTCCAACTTCAATTTGGTGGAAAACAGAGCAGTTTTGGTCAAATTCGGATGAATGGGGGATGAACGGCAAGGATTCTGCCTTACAATGTTAGGGCAATGTTGCAACGCTCCAGTCGCAACATTGTAACACTGTGCGGAGCGTTGTGATGCTACAAGTGCTGTGATACAACACTAGGATGCCAGCATTGGAACACTAGTGGAAAGCTTTGCGACGCTCCGTGGTGCTTCAGACGTAAAGGCGTGGGTTTCAGCTGTTCAACTGTCGAGTTCCAGGCGGTTCGTGTTCCAGGTGATTTTTTCCTTTATTTTATGATTATTAAACGTAATAATTACAATCCCGGTCAAAATTGATGCTTTTAAATTACACATGTGATGTATGGTTATTTTTGTTTTAATATATGTCATAGTGTATGTCATATAGAAAAATTCCACCATAGGATATACATTTTGTTCACACATCATTTTTAATATAAATGTTATATATAAAGTTGCATAAATTATACTAAGCATGATATTGTATAAATATTATCAAGTATGATTGCATGCATAACTAATATTTCCATGCATTTTTATATTATAAATGCTACAATATATAGTTTAGATGTATGAATGTAATTTATTTTCATTACCGAAGTATACAATTGTTATGTATGTAATGTAATGAAAAAGGAGATACATGATTAGGTTTTAATTGTTTCACTTAATCTTTATAATTGTTATAAGTTAAATGAAATTAGAATTAAAATCTATAATAAAGAGTTGAATGCTAACATAGATTAATTTTTTTTAATAGTTTAAAATCAATTTCACATTAGACCTATGTTTAATAAATATTTCTAATAAGATTAGAAATAGGTTAATCTTTTAAATCAGTTTAATAGGATTAAATTGGATATATATAAAAGATTAAATTTGTAACCAATGTATCACTAAGGGACCTTTGTCTAAGGATAGTAATGTCTAGGTTGGGGTATTTAAGCTGATAGAAATGGAATACCCCTACCTGGGAACTGACTTGGAAGGTGAATTAGATAGATTTGTTACAAGTACACAACGAATGATTAAAGTTTGTTAAAATGTTTAATGAACAGTAATCAACATTGTTAAACTATCCTATGTAAATGTTACTGTGGGCAAAGTTAACAAACACTTAGTAAAATTAATCAACCGATTTTTCTAAGTTAACAGTTGTAGGTAAAACACTCAGTGGGAGGAAAATGGGTATATGATTAAAGTTTGTAGTAAATTTTCATGTTCGGCCTCGAGACACCTTCTTTGGTGTCCTTCTACGGATGACACTTGCATGAATTTTTACTTAAACTCCAGAAATGGATATGATTGCCTTAATTTTTGCCCAACAATTTTTTACGTATGGTTGGCGCCATGGGGCAGAACTCTAGAATCTAAAATGATGGGTTACACTTACAAGAAAATGTTAAGTAAGCTAACATTTTCTGGACCAAATAATGGTGACTAATTATTATACGAATAAGAGTTATTTTGGTGTGATTATTAGTTGAGGTTGTCTCAATTCAGGAAAGGGGTAATTGATCACCCTATATGCTAGCTTTTACCCTGCCACATTGAAGCATCATTTCAAAATAGATGTCACATATTGTACATTAGAATTTTGCTAAATTAATTGGTTGTATAATTGGATAAGGCGTTTAATAACTAATATAAATAAATTGTATGGTTTCAACAATTTCAGCGTTTAAGGAAGAGGAATTTTCCTAAAGATTTGACAGAAAAGAAGAAGGTCAAACAAGGAAAATAAGATCTACTCATGTTAGAAAGTTGTTTAGTGAAGAACAATTTCATCGTTTAGGGAAGAGGAATTTTCCCAAAGATTCTGCTTGGATAATTGATTTAGGCGTCACTAACCATGTTCGTTCTTCATTTCAGGGAATTAGTTCCTAGAGGACGCTGAAAACTGGTGAAATGACGATATGGGTTGGAACTAGACACGTCGTCTCAACTGTGGCACTGGAGGACTCCGTCTTTGCTTACAAAAATCTTATCTTTTATTAGAGGATGTTTATGTTATTCCTGATTTTAAAAGGAACTTGATTTCTAAAAGTGCCTATTAGAAAAATTGTACACTTTGAGTTTTAATTTGAATAAAGCATTTATCTACAAAAGTGGTGTTGAGACTTGTTCTGCAAAGTTAGGTAGTAGCCTTTATGTGCTAAGGTCGTTAGCATCAAAGGCCCTCCTTAATACTAAATTGTTTAGAACTGTCGTAATAAAAAAAAAAGACAAAAAGTTTCTCTTAAAGAACATACCTATCTTTGGCACCTAAGATTAGGTCAAATAAATCTCAATAGGATTGAGAGGTTGGTTAAGAATGGACTTCTACGTGAGTTAGAAGAAAATTCTTCACCAGTATATGAGTCATGCCTCAAAGACAAAATGACAAAAAGATATTTTACCGAAAAAGGTCACAGAGCGAAAGAATCCTTAGAACTTATACATTCAGATCTCTATGGTCCTATGAATGTTAAGGTAAGAGGAGGGTTTGAATATTTCATCATCTTTACTGATGATTATTCAATAAATGGGTATGTTTACTTAATGCAACATAAGGCTGAAGCCTTTGAAAAGTTAAAGGTGTATAAGACTGAAGTTGAAAATACATTATATAAAACAATCAAAACCTTTTGATCTGATCGAGATGGAAAGTATATGAACTTGAAATTTCAAGATTATTTGATAGAACATGGAATTTGTAGGAATGTATCAGCAACAACGGAAGCAACAAGGATAATTTAAGCACTTTAATTCATTAAATTTGGGAAAATATAAAACATGCTCTTGCAGAAAACAAGTGAGTTTCAAGACATACCTTTGTAGAACCACCTTAAAGCACGATCTCCAGTTGCAATCTTCTCCGAATCTTGTTACAGACCACCTCAAGATCTTCCTCACTATTTTTTTGGTACTCTAGATTGAGTTGTGGGACTCAA
Organism: Benincasa hispida; assembly: GCF_027475165.1. Lineage (NCBI taxonomy): Eukaryota > Viridiplantae > Streptophyta > Magnoliopsida > Cucurbitales > Cucurbitaceae > Benincasa > Benincasa hispida. Next base: position 5,557 of record NW_028326820.1, read on the forward strand.
AACACGCTTGAATCAAAGGCTTATGGAGAATTGCTCACAAGAGCAATCTTATTGAAGAACGCTTTTTTCAGCACGAATTTTCTCTAAAATTCTCTCTTGATTACATGCCCGAAATTCACTCCAAACTCTTCAATATATTGCAGACCATCATGCAAGGAAGAGAGTTGCAACTCATGCTTGGCTAAACTCATTAGACCAAATTAACCCTCACTTGTTAATGTCTGATGAGATGGGAAGAAATCTGGGTGACGATAACGTCTCCTCTGTGTACAATCTCCTTAATGAGATGGTACTTCCGTTTAATATGCTTTCCCCTTTTATGGCTTCATAGTTCCTTTGAATTTGCAACTGCTTCACTGTTGTCACAATAGAGAGTGACAGACAAGTGCATATTAGGAACTACTTCCAGATCTGTCAGGAACTTTATGAGCCATACTGCTTCTTTTGCTACTTCACCTGTAGCTACATACTCAGCTTCCTTTGTGGAGTCAGCAATACAACTCCGCTTGATGCTTTTCCATACAATTTCTCCTCCGTTTAGAGTGAATACTGACCTCGAAGTTGATTTCCTCAAATCAATATCGGTCTGAAAGTCAGAATCAGTGTATTTAGTAAGGATCAAATCCTTAGCACCATACACGAGCTTATAATCTCACATTCTCCGAAGATACTTGAGAATGTTCTTAACAGTAGGTCAATAATCATATCCAGGATTGGACTGAAATCTGCTGACTATTCCAACGACATAGCATATATCAGGATGAGTATACAACATTGCATACATTAAACTCTCTACTACTGATGCATATGGAATTCGATTCATCTCCTCAACTTCTTGAGATGTTTGAGGACACTGTCCTTAGACAGGTGAATTCCATGTCTGAAAGATAATAATCGTTTATTGGAATTTTTCATTTTATACCTAGACAACATTTTGTCTATATAAGATGCTTGAGATAACGTTAACGTTTTGTTCTTGCGATTCCGAACTATTTGGATTCCAAGAACATACTGTGCTTCTCCTAAATCTTTCATTTGGAATTGTGAAGCCAACCATCTCTTAATGTCATTAAGAAATTCTACCTCATCCCAGTGAGTAGAATATCATCAACATACAACACCATAATAGCGACAGTTTTGTTAACGATTTTCTTGTATACACAGGGTTCGTCAACATTTTGTTCAAAGCCATAAGATTTGATCACAATGTCAAATCTCATATTCTAAGATCTAGAAGCTTGTTTCAATCCATAAATGGATTGATTAAGTTTGCAAACTTTTTGCTCTTGATCTTGCTATATAAACCCTTCTGGTTGAGACATATAGATACTCTCTTCAAGATAGCCATTTAGAAAAGCTGTTTTGACATCCATTTTCCATATTTCATAATCATAAAATGTGGCTATGGACAAGAGTATTCTAATTGACTCTATCATGGCAACTAGAGACAATGTTTCTTCATAATCTACTCCATCTCTTTGGGTAAACCCTTTTGCCACAAGTCTAGTGGTCTATACCTTACCAGCTTGGTCTCATTTTCTCTTGTAGATCCATTTGCAACCGATGGGTTTTACCCCTTCAGGTTGATCTACAAGATACCATACAGAATTGAAATACATAGATCCCAATTCTTCAGAGCTCATAAGGTGTTTCAGAAACACTTTTCGAGGGAACCATGTTCAAAATATATACCACAGTCCCAACTGCGTGTCCCCAAAAAGAATTTGGTAACTGAGCGCAACTCATCATGGAACGAATCATGTCCAACAAGGTTCTGTTTCTCTTTTCTGCCACACCATTTTGTTGAGGTGTGCCAGGGGCTATGAGTTGAGACTGAATTCCATGTTCTATCAAATAATTATGGAATTCAAAGTCCATATACTCACCACCTCGATCCGATCAAAGCGTTTTAATCCTTTTACCTAATTGGTTTTCAACCTCAACCTTATACTCTTTGAACTTTTCAAAAGTTTTAGACTTTTGGTGTATTAGGTAAATATGCCCATACCTAGAATAATCATCTATAAAACCGATGAAATATTCATACACTTCTCTCACTCTAACATTTAGAGGCCTACAAAGATAAGTGTGAATTAGCTCTAGGGGTTCTTTGGCTCTAAGACATTTTCCAAAAAAAGATCTTTTTGTCATTTTACCCTCGAGACAGGACTCACATAGTGGTAATGAACTATCTTCCAACTTATTTAGATGACTGCTCTTAACCAATCTCTCAATCCTGTTGAGATTTATGTGACCCAGTCTCAAGTGCCAAAGATAGGCATTTGGAGAAATCTTCCTTTTCTTATGGGTCTCAGCAGTTTTAAACATCTCTATTTTCAGTACGGCTTTAACCTTATTTGGTTTTAACATATACAAGTTATTTTCTAATTTTGCAGAGAAAATATGTATACTTCTTTTATTGATGAACACTTCATCATGTTTGAAATAAACATTATAATTTTGTTCTAGGAAACAAGAGATATATATTAGATTCCTTTTCATAGAAGGAATATAATATACATTTTTCAAATAAATGTACTTTTTTCCTATAAATAAATTCATATCACCCACTGCTTTAGCTGAAACAACCTCCCCAATCCCTACCTTAAAGATTATTTCACCTTCTGTCAACTGTCTCCAGGAATTTGTTTCCTGTGAGATAGTACAAACATGATTAGCGGCACCTGAATCAATTATCCAAATTTTATCGTTTTCCACTAAACATGCTTCGATAACAAGTAAACTATATTTAACTTGTTGTTCAAATTCTGCACTCGCATCTACATAATTCAAAATTTTAGATGAGTTTGTAGATAAAGGACAATCCTCTGTTAAAACTCTTTTGGTGTAATCAACTGCTAGTAATTTGTTGGTTGATTTGATTTTACTGTTATTTAATTCAAAAGTGAGTATTTTAGAAGAATTCGACATGCTGATAAAATTCAAACAAATTCTAATTAGCAAATTGTAACTAAATCCAAAATCAAGTTTTAGCAAAAAGTAATAATGTACCCATAACCATTATTTATTTGCAACGATACTTTAGTGAGTTATAATACGTGTTACCGAGGGGCAGTCAGATACTCCTTCACTAAAGCAAACAATTTTGACCAAACACTATCTCTAGAATAACTCTTATTCCTATTGTCTCCAAAATAAATTTTATTCCTACAGTCGTTTAGTTATCGTTTTCGGTCAAGATATTTACTAACAATTAGTAATTCTTGTAAGTGTGACCTGCCATTTTCAGATCTTATAGGACGGTATGAATATGCCTCTGAAATAGAAGATAATATATAAGACGAAACTATAAGACCCTATTCATTTTACTGAAGCCAGGGTTGTTCCAAATCCTATGTTATAACCCTCTGAGGGGATAGCATTGTTAAACGACTAGCAAGGGTCGCCTAAAGCAAACCAGGGCGTAACATAGGAATTTCACGGTTCAAACTAATGGAGAAGATCGTAGGATATATTGACACATATCTTTCACCCACTTACTATGAACTACTTCCTCCGTTTACCTTGTTATTGACTCATACAAAACACTTTTCAAATGGAGGCCACTTCCAGGGTGACACGAAGCATCATATGAATCTCACGGTATAAACTATCGTGGAGACGTGGTAGTTGAAATCTATATATCATATAATAGACTTATGTTTGAACAACTTCCCCTTATTCAACACATTCTAGATTTAAGCTAAAACATACTTTTCGAATGGAGGTTACTTCCAGGGTGACACGAAGTACTGCTTAAATCCAGACTGTAAACTCTTAGGGACACGAGAGCTAAGAATAACATATTGTATATGTTATTAATTTTCCACTAAAGTTTTCTAATAACTCTATCATATAGAGGTTATTAAACTGCCACTGAAGTGTTCTATTGGGTAAATTTATACTTAAGTTCTTTTCGACTAATAAAACTACCCTAAGTCTATGTGGTTTATCCAAGTATAACTCTTATAATTGGATTTTAAGAATAACATATCGTGAGCATGCAACTATTGTTTATGGATTTTAAATGTCTAACCCGATTTTATAACAACTTATAAAACTTTAGACATGCTAAACATCCATAACATACATAAAGGCATTGAATATTTAATATAACACTTATATTAAATACAGGAAACCTTAACTGTGGGGTTTTATGTCCTAAAAACTCGCAGTTTGTAAAATGATAAACATTTTTTATTATCAATATACTTGTTATTTATCTCTATGAAAGTCTAAATCCAATAAACTAAGACCCATGACTATTGTATGAGTACCTGAACTTTATGTGGAGACATAAAAGTGAATCGGGTTCGAGTAAATAGTCAAAATGATCTATGGTACATGAATGAGGTTGGATACCTTATTATGTTAACACTATTGGATGCGGCCTACTCTGTAGTTGATACAAAGAGTTGTAAAGTGCTACATATAATGTGATCCTAATTCGTACATGACATGAGAAGTGGGGGCATCCTATGCAATGATTTGCATACGATTAGGACCAAGAAATAAGTCACTCTTACTTTATAACACTGTTTACTGTTTAAGACTGACTATTTCACCTAGATGACCTAGGTAACTCGATCTTATTCCTGAGCTAACTATGAACTCCTGTTTATTCGAGATTGCCCTTAGATTTGCATAGTTGAGGTTGGCTCAACAACGCTAGCTCAATAAGACTCCCATTTCAGGGGTAAGACCGGATGGATAGCTGGGGACATAGGGTACAAGACGGAGTTCATGCTTACCCGTTTTAGGGATAAGAGAATGGTTGTTCTCTCAAGTACTGAATCCAGGTCTTGAACAAGGGGCCCCACCCTCTCACTAAGCTGAGAAAGTTTGGTTTGTTGATTGTATCACAAACCAATTGTTCATTAGAGGATTAGTAGGGACATGAGGAATAAGACGTAATCTCGGGGGTAAAACAGATATTTGACCCAACCGTTATTATGAACAATCTGTGAAGGGTGGACTTGCTTATTATGGTTAAATCATGTGGACATAATATATCTACAGTGAGGGAAGTGCAACTATGGGCTTTAGTGGAATGACCCATTAGTTAACGAATGGAGATTAATTTGGTCTAATAAGTTTAGTCAATTAATCTCGGATCGTTGGAGCCCATGATCTATAGGTCCGCAAGGTCCCACTACTAGCCCGTAACGAATTAGCTCTAGAATAGCGTGATAAGTTAATTTGAAATGTTCAAATTAGAATTAAGGGAATTAGTAATTATATGAGATATAATTATATTTAATTTTAGAATTAAATGGAATAGGAGAATTTATATATTTAAATATGATTTAAATATATAAAGATGGATATGTATTAAAATTAATTTAATATTTGATATTAAATTAATTAAGTTTTATTTAATAATTAATTTAGAAATTAATTAATTTTTCATTTTTAAAATCAAAATAGATTTTATGAAATCAAAATTTGATTTTTAGATAAAATTGAAAAAGGAAAAGAAAACAAAATCACAAAATGGAAAAACAGATTTTTCCATTATTCATCACCTAACTAGCTGACACATATTGCAATGTCTTGCCTTTGTCTTCTCCAAGCATGAGCTGCAACTCATGCAGCTCTTCTCTTTGCATGTTAATCTGCAATATAATGAAGAGATTTGAGTGAAAATCGGGTATGCAATCTACAGATGTTTGAGAGAAAATTCGGTTTGAAGAATGGTTCTTCAACAAGGTTGCTACAGTGAGCTTTTCTCCTTCATCCCTTGATTCAAGTTTGTTTTGAGTCCCACAACTCAATCTAGAGCACTAAGAGAATAGTAGGGAAGATCTTGAGGTGGTCCACAATAAGATATGGAGAAGATTGCAGCTGGAGAAGAAGCTTTGAAGAAGTTCTACAAGAGGTATGTCTTGAAACTCATTTTTCTGCAGAAGCATGCTTCATATTATGCCAAAATTTGTGAATTTGAATGCTTAGATGATCCTTGGTCTTCCGCTGCTGTTGATACAATCCTACACTAACATGGATACTATATATTATAATAGATTATAACGTACTTTCAATGCATGTAACATGCTTCCTATAGTGGGATTTTAAATCTAAATGGTATACTGTATGCGCATACAAGATTTAATTAATTATAACATATATCAAATGCATAAATAATTAAACACAAACTGATATGGTTTTAGTTTTGGCATAAATAAGCAAACAGAAGCCTAACTATTACAAATGGCTTGAAAACAGTCTTTGAATCGCCCGAACCACTCCAAACCGAACTCAAGCAACTTGAACCAGACTAGATAAGTCTGAACCAGACCAGCCAAAAATACTTTAAGGCTGAACTGGATTGGACCTCGAGAAAATTGATCGAACTGGTTGCTCTCGGTCTAACCTCAAAGTCTTGCTAAGACCGATTGTGTAGCGTTGAAGGCAATCGTCTAACACTATCACCTTGTGTTGAGAAGTGTCATTTGCCTATCGCATAGAGCAATCGTTTAGCTCTGGGGTAGAACTAAACGATCGCTTTGCACCATTGCCTAACACTTCATGTCATCGTATAGTGTCCACGGCAGCTACACGATCGCTTGGCCCTATCGCATACAACATCATCGTGTCGTTCAGCGTAATAGCTAAACGATCATTTAGTTCCATCACATAGAAACTTCAACGCATCGCTTAGCACCGCATCTACACGATCGCTCAGCGAATCTAGACGATCACTTAGCGTTATTGCATAGCACTTCATCGTATTGCTTAGCGCCCATCACAGCTACATGATCGTGTAGTGCCATCATATAGAAAATCCAACGTATCATTTAGTTCCCACACAAAAGCTAAACGATCGCATAGTGCTATCGTATAGCATTTGAACGCATCGTTTAGCTCCCGCAGGTACAGATTGTTTAACGTCCAACATCACAACAACCAGCGCCTATTGCTATACGATCGTCTAGCTTTTCCTCACATCATGTAATGCCTGGAACTAGACCATTGCTTAGCAACAGAACCTTAACAATGATTTTCAGCAGAAGCTGAAAAACTGGATCAGCAACTCGGCCTCATTTACTTGTTTCTTTAGTTACATCTTAATTCCAACTCTAATGACTCCAAATAAATTACAAACTCTTGCTAACACATAAAAGCTCATCAAACAAGAGCCAATTACAAATTTAAAAGAGAAATTAAAGAGAATTAAAAATGTAAATTCTCAGAAAACCATATCAGTGCATCAATTTCATATTTCTCATATAAAACACCCACCAAACAAAAATTAAACCGAATTGAATGCTTATATGATTCGTTGCTAATTGTAGGAAGTATCAACAATAGCGGAAGCAAGAAGAATCTTTAAGCACTCTAATTCATTAATTTTGGCAAAATAGAAAGCATGCTCTTGCAGAAAATAAGTGAGTTTCATGACATACCTTTGTAGAACTTTTTCAAAGCATGATCTTCAGCTGCAATCTTCTCCAAATCTTGTTGCAGACCACCTCAAGACCTTCCCCATTATTCTCTTAGTGCTCTAGATTGAGTTGTGGGACTCAAAACAAGCTTGAATCAAGGGATTATGAAGAATTGCTCACATGAGCAATCTTATTGAACAATGCTTTCTTCAGCACAAATTTTCTCTAAAATTCTCTCTTGATTGCATGCCCGAAATTCACTCCAAACTCTTCAATATATTGTAGACTATCATGCAAGGAAGAGAGTTGCAACTCATGCTTGGAGTAACACAAGGCAATGGTGATAGATTTTGTGTGAGCAAGTAGAAGATGGATAATGGAAAAACTTGTTTTTCCATTTGTTATTATACGAACTTTTCAATTTTCATTAAAATTAATTTTGATTTTAAAACATAAATTTTTATTAATTTTATAAAACTAATTTCATAAAATAATTTTCAAATAAAACTAATTAATTTAATATCAAATATTAAATTAATTTTTACATACATCCATCTTTATATATTTAAATCATATTTAAATATAAATTCTCCTATCTCGTTTAATTCTCAAATTAAACATGTAATTATATCTCATATAATTACTAATTTCCTTAATTCTAATTTTAACTTTTCAAATTAACTTATCACGTTATTCTAGAGCTAGTCTAATTACGAGCTAGTAGAGAGACCTCGCGGACCTACAAATCATCGGCTCCAACGATCCGAGATTAATTGGCTAAACTCATTAGACCAAATTAGCCCACATTCGTTAACTAATGAGTCACTCCACTAAAGCCCATAGTTGCATTCCCCTCACTGTAGATATATTTTGTCCACATGATTTAACCATAATCAGCAAGTCGACCCTTCATAGGTTGTTCATAATAATGGCTGGGTCAAATATCTGTTTTACCCCCGAGATTATGTCTTATTCCTCAAGTTCCTACTGATCCTCTAATGAACAACTGGTTTGTGATCTAATCACTAAACCATACTCTCTCAGCCCAGTGAAAGGGTGGGGCCCCTTGTTCAAGACTTAGATTCAGTACTTGAGAGAACAACCTTCCTCCTATCCCTAAATCGAGTAGGTGTGAACTCCATCTTGCATCCTATGTCCCCAGCTATCTATTAGGTCTTACCCTTGAAATTGGAGGCTTATTGAGCCGGCACTATTGAGCCAACCCTCACCTATGCAAATCTAAGGATAATCCCGAATAAACAGGAGCTCATAGTTAGCTCAGGATTAAGATCGAGTTACCTATGTCATCTAGATGAAATAGTCAATCTTATACAGTAAACAACGTTATAAAGTAAAAGTGACTTATTTCTTGGTGCGATCTTATGCAAACTCATTGCATAGGACGCCCCCACTTCTCATGTCAAAACATGTACAATTAGGATCACATCGTATGTAGCACTTTATACCTCTTTGTAACAACTACAGAGTAGGCTGCATCTAATAGTATTACCAGAATAAGGTACCAATCTTATTTATGAACTCCACATAAAGTTCAAGTACTCATGTAATAGTCAAGGGTCTTAGTTTATTGGATTTAAACTTTCATACAATTTATAAAATCCATAATAAGTATATTGATTATAGAAAATGTTTATCATATAACAAACTGTGAGTTGTAGGACATAAAACCCAACAAAATTGTATCCCAACTCTCAGCACTTGGTACACCTCAGTAGAATGGTGCATCAGAAAGGTTATCGAACCTTGTTGGACAAGGTTTGAACTATAAGAAGTTACGCTCATTTACTTAATTCGTTTTAGGGTTATGTAGTATAAACTGCAGCCTATATTTTCATTTATGTTCCATCCAAAAGTGTTTTTGAAACGCCTTTCGAATTATAGAATGGTCACTACATCATTTAAGGATATAGGGTTGTCCAACATATGTGCTTGAGACTAGTCCTAAGAAATTGGAACCTCGTTCAAAATTATGCCTCTTTGTAGGCTACCTCAAAGGAACGAGAGGTGGTTACTTCTACGATCCTAAAGATAATAAAGTATTTATGTCGACAAACACTACCTTTTTACAATAAAACCACATTAACTAAAATAGTATTAAATGAGCTTTCTAGTGAAACTACTAAATCTTCAACAAGAGTTGTTGAAGAGCCAAGTACATCAACAAGGGTTGTTGATGTCGGTTCATCTAGTAGGTCACATCTACCTCAACCATTAAGGGAATCTCGAGGTAGTGGGAATGGTTTAACGAAAATCCTAACCGTCATATCTAATGGCGATGTTGAGGATCCATTATCTTATAAACAAGTAATGGAAAATGCAAACAAAAATGAATGGATAAAATTTATTGATCCCAAAATGGAGCCTATGTACTTTAATTTAGTCTGGGATCTTATAGATCAACCTGATGAGGTAAAGCCTATAGGTTGCAAATGGATCTACAAAAGAAAAAAATGGTGTAGATGGAAAGGTGCAAACCTTCAAGGTTAGACTAGTGGAAATGGGTTATACCCAGGTTGAGGGAGTTAACTATGTGGAGACTTTCTCACCTATTGCCATGTTACAATCTATCCAGATGCTCTTGTCCATTGTCACATATTATGACTATGAGATTTGGCAAATAGACATCAAGACTTCCCTTCTGAATGGAAATCTTGAGGAGACCATCTTTATGCAACAACCAGAAGGATTCCCAAGGTCAAGAGAAAAAGGTTTTCAAACTCAATCGATCCATTTATGGACTGAAACAAACTTCTTGATCTTGGAATACAACTCCAAGACTTAACTACAAAGTTTACATCAACAACTTTAAAACCCCAGAAGTATAACTATGGTTGTGGTAGACCTTGACCTTAGCAGCACCCTGGAACTCCTCACCTTTCGCTACATGGGAAGAAAACATGAAAGAAAAGGATGAGCTTCACAAAGCTCAGTGAGTGGTAAGCAACTTCTAGAGTCTATTTCAACTCATAATAACATATATACGAGGTTAATACTTGATGCATTGATTTATCATGCGATGAAAGGATGTGTGGATGCGATGATCATGTAAGTTTTCCTAACAAAGCCAAAGTATAAGCCTTCTTAGGGTCCCAGTAAGGATAGAGTCAAACGTAGGGATTACTAAATTTATATGCGACAGACTCTCTGATCCTATTGCGATGGTGATTAAGAGGTAGATGGTGATTTAACTTAGATTTTCTAATGCGATGGAATTAAATGCACAGCGATGAAAGGGTGGTATTGTAACAAGTATGCGATGAAGGGCTTCAGAAGAGATTTAGCTAGCATTTCTTAAGATATTGTACAAGTCATGTGATCATGCTATACACAAATATTAAGCACTACATTTCTCAATGCATAATGCCACATTTCCTATTTCTAGGATGCATGCAATGTGTATGAAATGCAGCAGATAGGACTTATTTCGAAGTCTCTACTCTTACTTATGCAATCTAATCCGACTCTCTCAAGCCTAGATTCTCTCTTTAGACTACTCTCTTAAGTACTCCAAATGATGAATGAAGCTTACATAAGACAAGATGATCGCGTAAAGTGCATAGCTTAAGTCATGCTAGCTATATATTTCTCAACCCATTCACAAATTTATTTACTCATGCATGGTGTGGAGAGACTGATCATAAATTGAAATGAAGTTTCTATTTTTGCAAATAAAGTGTTTAAGTACAAAACAATAAATGGTGTAAGAAGTATCAAGCTAGGTAAGCAATGTCTTGCTTCCTCTGGCTTTTTACACTACTCTTGTCACTTCAATTCCTTCCCAAATTGTATATTCTTGCTCTCGCAAGGGTTGGGTGTCTCTCCTTCGTGCTATTTCCGGCAGTCTCTCGACCTCTCCGAAAATTAATCTCTTCTCACGAATTCCCTTCCCTCGACTTCGCCTCGCCTCTTCGCATGCCTCCTTTATGGTTTGGTAACATTGGGTATTTATAGACTTCTAGGTAAAGCAGTTCTTCTTACTAACGATTGCGTGGATGGGAAGCATTAATTTCCATACCCTATTGTGCCGTCTGATAGTCATCGGAAGTTCAATGTATTTGCAACGGTATGGTCTTCAACGACCGTCAACTGAATTTCTTATTTTACCGTTATCAGCTTTACGTCCCATCATGTTTCATTATATTATGTTGTCGCCTTTATGTAAGGTCTTTATGTGATCATCTTTGAGGTACCCTTGGATCGCAAACTCAAAATGCGTCATCACATTGTACCTGCTCACAATAATGCAATTTAACTATTTTTATGCTATGAGCATTAGCGATCACAATTTTCTTTTAGTTTGGCACATTCAATCGTAATATTGCCTATTTCAACATCACTTTCTCCTATTGTTTTGATAATTTGAGCTTTAATAATTTGTATTTCTACCAGTTATCACACCCTCAAAGTTAAAACAATGCTTGCCCTCAAGCATAAACTAAAGATTTCTCAAAATTTCAATCGTCTTCACCTTGCCTAGGCTTCTCATGATGCTTATTCAAATCACTGAACCAATGCCTTATTAATTTCTATCCTAATCTCTTCCTAAAATATTTCTAACCTTTAGGGACTGCGAGCTTAATCTTAAAAAAAAAAATTCTTTACTCATTTCCCAGGACATCGCATAATTTATTTCAAATTTTATCAAATTGGGGTGTTCAAGTAGTTTTGGCCTTCGCATGATTCAAATATTAGTTTTGTGATCTCTAATCCGAGTGCCCAGCCTTCGTTTTGGCTTACCCCCACGGGTGTCATGCGGACATCCAACTACGAGCGAGGCAGTCTTTTCAGTCAAAACACATGCCCATCTTTTTTTTTTTTTTTTGGCAGCAGAGTTGTGATCACTTAGCTTCTGCGTTGATCACGATTCCCACCTTTGTTTTGGCTTGCCCTCATGGGTGTCATGCGGACATCCAACTACGAGCAAGATTTGATCTTAATGTTATATATAATTTTTCTCCTTTTTTTTTTTTTGAAAATCTGAAAATAACAAGGATGAAAATAGCACCCCCTCCCCCCCCCACAATTGAAAATGCAGCAATGTCCTCATTGTTGAAAATGAAATAATTTATGCGATGGACTCAAAGTTTTGTAAAAATAGTTTTGAAGTCAAGCTGGCAGACCACTAAATTTTAGAAATGCTTTGTGAATCGATTGTCCTGAAATTATTCTGACACCAGTTCATGAGATAAGTAAAGAAGCATATATTTCATCATTGAAGTCATAATGGGCAGAGGATGAATGCGACAACCAAATAAAGCAAGAAAAAATTCAGAATTGAACCAAACGAGAGAGAATACAATAGTAGAATTTAGCAATATTAAATTGAAAGTGAGAAGTACAAAAAATTGAAATAAGATGAGGCAAGGAAGAACATAACCCCCAAATTTAATTTTTCGCTCGCATCATTTTGATCGCATTCTTTCCTGTAATGGGATGATATTGTAATTGTGATGGGCTGATTTTTTTTTCTTTGAATTGAAGCTCAACCGATCGTGTGTTTTAAGCCCATCGCATTAATTCGTCGCATTCGTTTATTGCGATCAAAATGATGAAATAAAAAAGATAGAAAGAAGTATGAAGAAAAGAGTTGACGATCATAAAAAGTATAAATATGTCGAAAGTAAAATAGATTCTTAAAAGAAAAACAAAAGGATACTCAAAAGGATGTACTTTGTCCCTGATGAATGTATGCTGCTTATCATCGCAGGGACTGAGTGTTTCTTCTTTATTCTGGCTTACCCAAGTCAATGGAGGTTTTCTCGCATTGGAAATCTCCTCCATGATACATCTTTACTATTTGTCCATTCACTTTAAATGTGTTGCTCCCATATTTTTTGGTCAATTCCACCGCTCCATATGGGAATACTTCCTTGATTATGAAAGGCCCAGACCAACGCGACTTCAGGTTTCTAGGAAAGAGACACAACCTAGAGTTAAACAGTAATACCCTTTGACCTGCCTTGAGGTTTTTCTTGTAAAGACGTTTATCATGCCATCGTTTGGTGCGTTCTTTGTAATTTTTGGAACTCTCATACGCTTGTAATCTCCACTCATCCAACTCTAGTAGTTGAAGTTTTCTCTCTTCTCCTGCAGCCTTAAGATCAGAGTTAAGTTTTTTAATTGCCCACATCGCCTTACATTCCAGTTCTAACGGCGGATGACAAGCCTTTCCAAACACCAACACATATGGTGACATGCCTATGGGTGTCTTATAAGCAATTCGATATGCCCACAAGGCATCATCCAGTTTCATGGCCCAATCCTTCCGCGATGGGTTCACCACCTTCTCTAAGATTGACTTAATTTCTCTGTTAGAAACCTCTGTTTGTCCGTTTGTTTGGGGGTGATATGTAGTAGCGATCTTATGGTGGACATTATATTTGATCAATAGTTTACTAACAATGCGATTCACAAAGTGGGTCCGTTCGTCACTTATTATGGTACGTGGAGTGCCAAAATGAGTGAGGATGTTTTTCTACAAGAACTTAGAGATCGTTGTCGCATCGTTTGCAACGCATGAAAAAGCTTCAATCCATTTGGAAACATAGTCGACAACCAATAGAATGTATTTATGAACATTTGACGATGGAAATGGTCCCATGAAATCTATTCCCCAGACGTCGAATAACTCCACCTCCAAAATGATGTTCATTGGCATCGCATTTTTTTCTGAAATACTTCCAGTGCGTTGGCACTTATCGCATTTCATGGAGTATTCTCGTGCATCTTTAAATAGAGTGGGCCAATAATACCCACATTGCAAAACTTTCGCTGCTGTATGCTGTCCGTTGAAATGCCCTCCATAGGGTGATTCATGACATTGAAACAATATGCGATGGAAAGCAGTTTCTGGAACACAGTCTCAATATCTGGTATGGTCCCCTCTTGTAGAGATTTGGATCGTCCTAGTAGTAAAATTTGCATTCATGAATGAGCTTTTTCTTTTGATGGGATGTGTAGTTTTCAGGGAATTTCTTGCAAACCAAGAAGTTGACAATATCTGCATACCAGGGTAGTTCTTCAATCTTAAGCAACTACTCATCAGGAAATGAGGCGTTCACCTCCGACTGGATGCGATCCACTTCTGGATTCTCTAATCGTGATAAATAGTCAGCGACCTGGTTCTCTGTTCCCTTTCAGTCGATTATTTCCATATTAAATTCTTGGAGTAAGAGAACCCATCGGATTAGTCTAGGCTTCGCATCTATTTTGGTCATCAAATATCTTATCGCAGAGTGGTCTGTGTGGACTATCACTTTTAACCCCAACAAGAATGTTTGAATTTTTCAATCGCAAAAATCACCGCTAAAATTTCCTTCTCGGTGGTGGTGTAATTCGCCTACGTGGAGTTCAATGTTCTGCTAGCATATGCGATGGGGTGTAACATTGTCTTTACTTTTTATGCCAAGACTGCTCTCATCGCATATCCATTGGCATCGCATATCAGTTCAAATGGCTTTGCCCAATCAGGTCCGATCAGAATTGGCACTGTAATTAACGCGTCCTTTAGTGTTTTGAATGCAGTGAGGCAATGTGAATCGAAATCAAAGGGTCAATCAGCTTCCAACAATGCATTCAAAGGTCGAGCGATTTTGGAAAAGACCTTCACAAACCTTCTGTAAAACCCCACGTGTCCTAGGAAACTCCTTAAAGCTTTCACATTTGCTAGAGGTGGAAGTTTTTCTATAGCTTCAATTTTTGCTTTGTCCACCTCTAACCCATTCCTTGAAACCTTATGCCTGAGCACAATTCCTTCTTTGACCATAAAATGGCACTTTTCCCAGTTCAATATCAGATTAGTTTCTTCACATCTTTTCAGTATTCTCTCCAGGTTTTGCAAACAGATTTCATATGTTTGTCCATAAACTGAGAAGTCATCCATAAATATTTCGACCGAGTCTTCAAGGTACTCGGAGAAGATCGCCATCATACACCTTCGAAACGTACTGGGAGCATTGCATAATCCAAAAGGCATGCGACGAAAGGTGAACAATCCATATGGACATGTGAACGTGGTCTTTTCTTGATCCTCTGGTGCGATCATAATATGGTTATAGCCTGCATACCCATCAAGGAAGCAGAAATAATCATTCCCCGCTAATTAGTCTAGCATTTGATCAATGAAAGGTAAGGGAAAATGATCTTTCTTTGTCGCTGCGTTGAGTTTCCTATAGTCCATACAAATCTACCAACCTGTGACGTTCCTCATGGGGATCAATTTGTTGTTTGCATTAGGAACCACTGTCATCCTACCCTTTTTGGGAACACATTGCACGGGGCTGACCCACGTGCTATCTGCGATAGGATAGATAATGCCGGCATCTAACCATTTGGTGATTTCTTTTTTGACAACCTCTTTTATCGCAGGGTTCAGTCTACATTGAGGTTTTATTGAACCCTTCTAGTTTTCTTCAAGCTGTATTCGATGCATACAATACGTTGGGCTAATACCTCTGATGTCTGCGAGCATCCATCTAATTGCTCTAATATATTTCTTTAGAACATTGATCAGCGCGATTTCTTTTTCTTCAGGTAACGCGAGGATATGATGACTGGCAAGATTCCATTCTAGCCGAGAAATACGTACTTCAAGTGGGTTGGTAGAGTTTTTAGTTCTAGTGTAGGTGGTTTCTCTAAAGACGGTTTCTGTGCTTTTCTTTCTTCATCTAGATTCAGCATTTCATCATTCTTCAACATCTCTGTTATCGCATGGTAAGTCTCAATGGATGCTGTCATATCCTCTCTTTCTTCATTCTCTTCTTTCAACTCCCAATTTTCATACCCTGTTACACCGTATGATAGTCACCGAAAGTTCAATGTATTTGCAACGGTATGGTCTTCAACGGTCGTCAACTAAATTTTTTGATTAGATCGTTGTCAGCTTTACGTCCCATCATATTTCATTATATTATGTTGTTGCCTTTATGTAAGGACTTTATGCGATCCTCTTTAAGGTACCCTTGGATCGCGAACTCAAAATGCGCCATCGCATTGTATCTGCACACAATAATGCAATTTAATTGCTTTTATGCAATGACATTAGCGATCGCAATTTTCTTTTAGTTTGGCACATTCAATCGTAATATTGCCTATTTCAACATCATGTTCTCCTATTATTTTAATAATTTGAGCTTTAATAACTTGTACTTCTACTAATTATCAATACTCAAACCTCAGCTTTGAATGAGTCTTCTTTCTACCTACACACACAGTAAATAGTTAACTGTTTGCTTACTCTCTTGCATTCCCCTTTGTTTCCTATGTGCACATAGCTCCCCGTTCATGGGCTCAGAAGCTAGGCCCATCGGCCCTCTGACTATCCCATACGATATTCCTTCTACAGGCTCAGGAACTAGACCTCTCGGTCCCCTATCCATCCCGTGGGGTTCCATTTGGGCTCAGGAACTAGGTCTATTGACCCCCTTACCATCCCGATTATATAATCTCATTCACATGCTAATTTACTCATTCATAACATAAGTATATACATTTCACTCTAAAATATATGCTTGACTTAAAGCAAAATACCACTCACCTTGGTAAGGTAGGAAACTTCCTCTTTAGAAGTTTCTTGGTCTTCTCGGGCTCCCTTTTGAACCCTAAATCCTAGATTCAACT
>NW_028326821.1:0-51739 GCF_027475165.1 Benincasa hispida
TTCGAGTTGGCTGGCTTGTTCGTGAGCGGGAACAAGTGCCGCACAATCGTTAAGAGAAGCTTACGAAAGAGCGATTGTGACAGTTGGTATCAGAGCCAAGTTGGCTTATAGAGGGAAGATCAGTGATCATGTCGGCGACGAAGAACCCGAACAAGTCCCATGTGGACAGATTGGTAGAGATGGAAGAACAAATGCTCTACCTGAGAGAGGTCCCAGATAATGTTCGTTTCCTTGAGACTCGGCTACAAGAAGTTGCCGAGAAAGCCGAGGGAATTGATGCGGTGGTAGGCCGCCTAGACGGATTACCCGTCAGAGAATTGATGATGAGGGTAGAGACCCTCGAGACCAAAACAATACGGTCCGGCAACTTTGAACGAGGCGATAGCTCCTCGGGTTCTGTTGCCCACATAGAGGAGCGTGTTGAAGAGCTGGACAGCTCCCAAAAAGCGATACTTCAGATGGTAACCGACCTATCTGAAGACTTTCGATCGGCCCTGGATGTCGTCAGAGCCGAGATAGCGGATGTGAGTGCGAGGGTGAATCTCACAATCCGAGCGGTAGGGAACCATGCCCCACCTGAGGGCGCAGTGGCAGTAAGCCGAATAAAAATCCCAGAACCGAAACCCTTCTGTGGGGTGCGAGAAGCGAAAGCCCTGGAAAATTTTATCTTCGACCTTGAGCAATACTTCAAGGCGACGAACACAGTGACTGAAGAGTCAAAAGTCACAATAGCAACGATGCATCTAATTGAAGATGCAAAACTGTGGTGGAGATCACGATTTACAGACATACAGGAAGGACGTTGCACTATTGATACTTGGGATAGATTGAAACAAGAACTTCGTTCGCAGTTCTTCCCTGAAAATGTTGAGATCTTGGCTCGACGGAAACTCAGAGAGCTAAAGCAAACAAGTAACATCAGGGACTATGTAAAACAGTTTGCAGGACTCATGTTGGACATACGAGATATGTCCGAAAAAGACAAGGTCTTTTGCTTTGTGGAGGGGCTGAAACCGTGGGCGAAAGCAAAACTATATGAACAGAGAGTACAGAATCTCCCCTCTGCCTATGCGGCAGCTGAACGACTATACGACCTTAGCACTGACTCACAAGATGTGAGGAAGCAATCAACTTCCTCAAATGAGGAAAACAGAAACAGCCGTTCCAGCCCTCCCAGGCCTGGGGGAGGAGACAAGAACACGGGGGGGGGACCGTAAATCATCCCAACCGAGATCAGGAAACAACTGGCGGGGGCCGCCACAACAGCATAACAATTACAATCGCCCCCTGTCTTGTTTCATATGTAAGGGGCCACACAGGGCGCGTGAATGTCCAAATCAAACTGCGTTCAATGCTTTTCAAGCCACATTAGCCTCTACCTCCGGAGACAAGGCCGAACTAGAGGAGACGGTAACCGAGCCAGCGGCAGAAATTGAGAATCCCAGGATGGGGGCATTGAAATTTCTATCTGCACTCCAGAAGAATATAGGAAAGGCGACGGAGCCACTAGAGAAAGGTCTCATGTATGTGGACGCTTGGGTCAACCAAAGATTAGCCAAAACCACTATGGTTGACTCTGGAGCTACCCATAACTTCATGGCTGAAACGGAAGCTCGCCGCCTGAACTTGAATTGGGAAAGAGATGCAGGAAAGATGAAAGCTGTGAATTCTGCAGCCCTACCGATTTCGGGGATAGCGAAGAGAACTCCGGTAAAGTTAGGAGACTGGAAGGGCCTCGTCGACTTCGTGATTGTCAAGATGGATGATTTTGAAGTGGTACTGGGGATGGAATTCCTACTTGAACATAAAGTCATACCAGTGCCCCTCGCCAAATGCTTAGTCATTACCGGATCTACACCGACCGTAGTTCAAGCCAGTATCAAGCGGCCAAATGGAGTGAGAATGATCTCGGCCCTCCAATTGAAGAGGGGCCCGGCCCACGACGAACCCACGTTCATGACCATCCCAGTAGAATCGGTTGAGTCCACTGAAGAGGAGATCCCCCAAGACGATCTATTTGTCTTGGAGGAGTATCGGGACATCAGGCCGAAAAGCTTGCCCAAGTCCCTACCCCCACGAAGGGGGATTGACCATGAGGTTGAGTTGTTGCCAGGGGCAAAGCCGCCTGCCAGGAAGGCATGTCAGATGGCCCCGCCCGAATTGGTTGGGCATCGGAAACAGCCAGACGAGTTGTTAAGTATGGCTCAGCTTAGCTTCAATAGCCAGCAGAGTTCTGCGATGGGAAATGCGGCCCTCGAAGTGCGTGACAGACAGCCACTCAGGCCACACTTGATGGACCACCCTTATGCAGGCAAAAGTCCTCAGACACATAACTTCACTAAAGAGTGGAGCAAAACCCCTAAGATAGCTCGCGCCTACCTAGAAAGAGCATCAAGGAGAGTGAAGAAATGGGCTGGTAAGAAGCAGAGGGCCTTTGAGTTTCAAGCTAGGGACAAGGTCCTGATCAAGCTACGACCGGGACAGTTTCGGTTCCGAAGCCAGAGAGACCAACGGCTAGTAAGGAAATATGAAGGTCCAGTGGAAGTCATTGAGAAGGTCGGGAGAACCTCATATAGGATTCAGTTACCCCCATGGATGAAGATTCATTCTGTCATCAGTGTGAACCTCCTGAAGCCCTATCGTCCCGAACCCGAGGATAGACAGCGGAACATGCTAAGGCGCCCATCAGTCACGACGAAGAGTTTTGCTGAGAAAGAAGTTGCACAAATCTTAGGTAAACGTACACGCCGTAGTGGAAGACCCAGACGAGAACTGACAGAGTTCTTAGTGAAATGGAAAGATCTCCCCGACGAAGAGATCAGTTGGGAGAGGGCCGAAGACTTGAAGAATGCAGCTCCGGCCATCGCAGGTTTTGAACAAGGTCGGTTGACGGGGACGTCAACCAATTAAGTGGGGGAGAATGTAACGGTCATGCTTGTCCAGGGCCTGTTGCCTATGGCTGCATGCCCAATCCAACCCCCTTCTAGCATATTTTCATGTCCTGTATTGTATTAGTTTAGTTAGCTTGCTTTCTTTACATTTTCATTGTAAGTGACCACTCGCCCTTTTGCATATGCAAGGGTGCCAGTTGGCTTTTTGTTCAGAATGCACTATATGGGGATAAGACTAACCATCATTTCCTCATACCCGAAGTAGTACTCTATAAAGCCGTTGTTGTTGCTTATTGCTTTCTAGTCTACTACAATCTTTCTTTCTTTATACACACTCTCAAATCTTCTTACGAAAACCTTTTCTCTAAACCCGTTTTCTGAAACCATTTTCCCTCGAACGGGATTGGAGGTTGCAAGAGGCACTCGGTGTGCCATCGGCAGTCTGTATTCGAGTTGGCTGGCTTGTTCGTGAGCGGGAACAAGTGCCTCACAATCGCTAAGGGAAGCTTACGAAAGAGCGATTGTGACACATGGCATGCCGGGGTGTTGCGGGGCAGGGCCCAGGGACCCAATTTTTGTGCGCGAACCTTCCGTCACGAAAAAGCGCAAAAACGGACCCAGGGGTTAAGAACGATGAAAAAAGGTCGTGTGCCAGACGGTTTTGGGAACGGAGCTCGTTTGGTGCCTGAAACAGCCCCCGGGGCCCCAGGGCCCACTTTTTGCTACCGAACCTTCCGGCACGGAATTGCGCGATAAAGGACCTAGGGGTTAAGAACGATGAAAAAGGGGCGTGTGCCAGACGGTTTTGGGAACGGAGCTCGTTTGGTGCCCGAAACGGCCCCCGAGGCCAACTTTTCGCTCCCGAACCTCCCGGCACGGAATTGCGCGAAAACGGACCCAGGGGTTAAGAACGATGAAAAAGAGGTGTGTGCCAGACGATTTTGTGAACGGAGCTCGTTTGGTGCCCCAAACGAGCCCCCGGGGCGCGTGGGCCCACTTTTCGCTCCCAGAACCTCCCGGCACGAAAAAGCGCGAAAACGACTCGGGCGTTAAAAACGATGAAAAAGAGGCGTTGCCAGACGGGTTTTGTGAACGGAGCTCGTTGGTGCCCCAAACGGCACCCGGACCCAGCGGGGGTGTCCGCCGGTGGCATGCTGGGGTGTCGCATGGCTTTGGATGGGGTGTTGCCAATGGCCTGGCTTGGGGGGTGTCGCATGGCTTGGCTGGGTGTCGGTAGGCATGCTTGGGGTGTCGCGGGCAGGCCCAGGGACCCAACTTTGTGCCGAACCTTTCCGTCACGAAAAAGCGCGAAAACGGACCCAGGGGTTAAGAACGATGAAAAAAGGCCGTGTGCCAGACGGTTTTGGGAACGGAGCCCGTTTGGTGCCTGAAACAGCCCCCGGGGCCCACTTTTTGCTACCGAACCTTCCGGCACGGAATTGCGCGAAAACGGACGCAGGGGTTAAGAACGATGAAAAAGGGGCGTGTGCCAGACGGTTTTGTGAACGGAGCTCGTTTGGTGCCCCAAACGGCACCCGGAGCCCAGCGGGGGTGTCGCGGTGGCATGCTGGGGTGTCGCATGGCTTGGATGGGGTGTTGCATGGCCTGGCTGGGGGGTGTCGCATGCTGGCTGGGTGTCGGTAGGCATGCTGGGGTGTCCTGGGCAGGCCCAGGGGACCCAACTTTTGTGCTGCTAACCTTCCGTCACAAAAAAGCGCGAAAACGAAACCCAGGGGTTAAGAACATGAAAAAAGGCCGGTGCCATACGGTTTTTGTAACGGAGCCCCGTTTGGTGCTGAAAACAGCCCCCGTGGCCCCGGGGCCCACTTTTTGCTACCGAACCTTCCGTCACGGAATTGCCGCGAAAACGACGCAGGGGTTTAAGAACATGACAAAGGGCGTGTGCCAGACGGTTTTGTGAACGGAGCTCGTTTGGTGTCCCAAACGGCACCCGGAGCCCAGCGGGGGTGTCGCGGTGGCATGCTGGGGTGTCGCATGGCTTGGATGGGGTGTTGCATGGCCTGGCTGGGGGGTGTCGCATGGCTTGGCTGGGGTGTCGCTAGGTGTCACAATCGCTCTTTCGTAAGCTTCTCTTAGCGATTGTGCGGCACTTGTTCCCGCTCACGAACAAGCCAGCCAACTCGAATACGGACTGCCGATGGCACACCGAGTGCCTCTTGCAACCTCCAATCCCGTTCGAGGGAAAATGGTTTTAGAAAACGGGGTTAGAGAAAAGGTTTTCGTAAGAAGATTTGAGAGTGTGTATAAAGAAAGAAAGATTGTAGTAGACTAGAAAGCAATAAGCAACAACAACGGCTTTATAGAGTACTACTTCGGGTATGAGGAAATGATGGTTAGTCTTATCCCCATATAGTGCATTCTGAACAAAAAAGCCAACTGGCACCCTTGCATATGCAAAAGGGCAAGTGGTCACTTACAATGAAAATGTACAGAAAGCAAGCTAACTAAACTAATACAATACAAGATATGAAAGTAAGCTAGAAGGGGGTTGGATTGGGCATGCGGCCATGGGCAACAGGCCCTGGACAAGCATGACCGGCCCTGGACAAGCATGACCGTTACATTCTCCCCCACTTAATTGGTTGACGTCCCCGTCAACCGACCTTGTTCAAAATCTGCGATGGCTGGAGCTGCACTCTTCAAGTCTTCGGCCCGCTCCCAACTGATCTCTTCGTCGGGGAGATCCTTCCATTTCACTAAGAACTCTGTCAATTCTCGTCTGGGTCTTCCGATACGGCGCGTACGTTTATCCAGGATTCGTGCAACTTCTTTCTCAGCAGGACTCTTCATTGTGACCGGTGGGCGCCTTAGCACGTTTCGCTGTTCGTCCTCGGGATCGGGATAATAGGGCTTCAGGATACTCACATGGATGACAGGATGAATCTTCATCCATGAGGGTAACTGAACCCTGTATGAGGTTCTCCCGACCTTCTCAATTACCTCCACTGGACCTTCATATTTCCTTACTAGCCGTTGGTCTCTCTGGCCTCGGAAACGAAACTGTTCCGGTCGTAGCTTGATCAGGACCTTGTCCCCAGCTTGAAACTCAAGGACCCTCCGTTTCTTATCAGCCCACTTCTTCATACTCTTTGATGCTCTTTCTAGGTAGGCGCGAGCAATCTCAGAGGTTTTGCTCCACTCTTTAGTGAAGTTATGTGCCTGAGGACTTTTGCCTGCATAAGGGTGGTCCACCAAGTGTGGCATGAGTGGCTGTCTGCCGCACACCACTTCGAAGGGCGTTTTTCCGGTCGCAGAACTCTGTTGGCTATTGAAGCTGAACTGAGCCACATCTAACAATTGGACCCAGTTCTTCTGTCTAGCGTCGATAAAGTGACGCAAATATTCCTCGAGCATACTGTTGAAGCGTTCCGTCTGACCGTCAGTTTGGGGATGATAGCTAGAAGAGATATTCAGTGATGATCCCAATATTCTGAACAATTCTGTCCAGAATGTCCCAGTGAATCTTCCGTCCCGGTCGCTAACAATGCTCATGGGGACACCCCATAATTTCACAATGTGTTTGAAGAACAGCTGAGCAGTCATCACGGCTGTGCACATTTTCGGCGTTGGAACGAACGTGGCATATTTCGAGAACCGGTCGATGATAACAAGGATCGATTCAAACTCTCCTACCTTGGGCAAATGGGTGATGAAGTCGAGAGACACACTCTCCCACGGTCTAGAGGGCACAGGTAGGGGTTCTAGTAGACCCGCTAATTTTGCCCTTTCAACCTTATCTTGTTGGCAGACAAGGCAAGTCTTGGTAAATTGCATGACATCGTCTCGAAGACTTGGCCAATAGTAGCCTTGCTTCAGAAGGGCATAAGTCCTCTGCCAACCATTGTGTCCTGCCCACGGTGTGTCGTGACATTCCTTCATCAGCGACCTTCGTAACTCCCCGGATCTGGGGATGTAGAGGCGATTGCCTTTGGTGTATAGTAGATCATCTTCCACCCAGAACTGGCGTGTCTTTCCTTCTCTGGCCAACTGTAAGATGGCCTGTGCTGCTGTGTCACTTGTCAAGTGAGTTTTGACAGTTTCTCGTACCGTTGCACTCAACGTACTTGCTTGTAGGTGGGCGAACATGCACAGGGCCGCATGTTCACTCTTCCGGCTAAGAGCATCAGCCGCTTGGTTGCTTTTCCCGGATCTATGTTCGAACTGGAAGTCGAACTCCGCTAGACACTCCTGCCACCGTGCCTGTTTCGACGACAACTTCGGTTGGTTGAAGAAGTGACAAATGGAGTTGTTGTCGGTCTTGACCACGAACTTGGCCCCCAAGAGATACTGTCTCCAGGCTCTCAAGCAGTGAACTACTGCTAACATCTCTTTCTCGGAGGCGGCATACCTCCGTTCGGCATCATTTAATTTTCTACTCTCGTACGCGATGGGGTGTCCGTCTTGGAGGAGAACACCGCCCAACGCGAAGTCAGAAGCATCAGTCTCTACTTCAAATGGCTTGGTCACGTCGGCAATTCCGAGGACCGGCCCCTCAATCATCACTTCCTTCAGGCCCTCAAAAGCGGCCTGACATTCGGGAGTCCAGCTCCATTGGCTATCTTTCTTCAACAGTTCGGTTAACGGCCCTGTTCTTCTCGAGAATCCTTCTACGAACCGCCTATAGTAGTTGGCTAGTCCGAGGAAGGATCGTAATTCGGTCACGGATGATGGTACCCTCCAATCTCTAATTGCAGCCACCTTGCCCTCTTCCATACCAATCCGACCACACTCAATCACGTGGCCGAGGAAATTTATGCGCTCTTGGGCAAAGGAGCACTTCTCTCTCTTTACATACAACTGATTTCTCCTCAACTTTTCAAAGACTAGTTGGAGGTGATGTCGATGGTCCTCCAGCGAGGCACTATAGACCACAATGTCATCAAGATACACTACGACGAATTTGTCGAGGTATTCGTGAAACACTTGGTTCATTAGGGTACAGAACGTTGTTGGAGCATTAGTGAGGCCAAAAGGCATCACGAGGAATTCGAAGGCTTCGTATCTCGTGACACAAGTCGTCTTAGGTTCGTCTCCTTCAGCAATTCGAACCTGATAATATCCAGACCGTAGGTCCAGCTTCGAGAAATACTTAGCACCGTGAAGCTGATCAAATAAGTCAGTGATGATAGGAAGGGGATATTTGTTGCGGACTGTGAGCTTATTCAAGGCCCGATAGTCGATGCACAACCGTAGGCTACCATCCTTCTTTTTCTGGAACAATACTGGGGCTCCATAAGGAGCCTTCGCCGGTCTGATAAATCCTGCCTCTAACAACTCGTCTAACTGTTTCCGAAGCTCAGCCAATTCTGGCGGGGCCATCCGATATGCATTCTTGGCAGGCGGCTTTGCCCCTGGCAACAACTCAATCTCATGGTCAATCCCCCTTCGTGGGGGTAAGGACTTGGGCAAGCTTTTCGGCATGACGTCCCGATACTTTTCCAAGACAAATAGAACGTCTTGGGGGACCTCCTCTTCAGTGGACTCAACTGACTCTATCGGGATGGCCATGAACGTGGGTTCGTCGTGGGCCAGGCCCCTCTTCAATTGGAGGGCTGAGATCATTCTCACCCCATTTGGCTGCTTGATACTGGCTTGGACTACGGTGGGTGAAGATCCGGTAATGACCAAGCATTTGGCGAGGGGCATTTGTATGACTTTATGTTCAAGCAGAAATTCCATCCCCAGTACCACGTCGAAATCATCCATCTTGACAATTACGAAGTCAACGAAGCCCTTCCAGTCTCCTAACTTCACCGGAGTTCTCTTCGCTATCCCCGTAATTGGTAGGGCTGCGGAATTCACAGCTTTCATCTTCCCTGCATCTCTTTCCCAATTCAAGTTCAGGCGGCGAGCTTCCGTTTCAGCCATGAAGTTATGGGTAGCTCCAGAGTCAACCATAGTGGTTTTGGCCGATCTTTGGTTGACCCAAGCGTCTACATACATGAGACCTTTCTCTAGTGGCTCCGTCGCCTTTCCCATATTCTTCTGGAGTGCAGATAGGAATTTCAATGCCCCCATCCTGGGATTCTCAATTTCAACCGCTGGCTCGGTTACCGTCTCCCCCAGTACAGCCTGGTCTTCGGAGGTAGAGGCTAATGTGGCTTGAAAAGCATTGAACGCAGTTCGATTTGGACATTCGCCCGCCCTGTGTGGCCCTCTACATATGAAACAAGACAGGGGCCGATTGTAATTGTTATGCTGTTGTGGTGGCCCCCGCCAATTGTTTCCTAATCTCGATTGGGACGATTTACGGTCCCCCCCTGTGTTCTTGTCTCCTCCCCCAGGTCTGGGAGGACTGGAACGACTATTTCTGTTTCCCCCATTGGAGGAAGTTGATTGTTTCCTCACATCTTGTGAGTCAGTGCTAAGGTCGTATAGCCGTTCAGCTGCCGCGTAGGCAGAGGGGAGATCCTGTACTCTCTGTTCGTATAGTTTTGATTTCGCCCACGGTTTCAGCCCTTCCACAAAGCAAAAGACCTTGTCCTTTTCAGACATATCTCGTATGTCCAACATGAGTCCTGCAAACTGTTTTACATAGTCCCTGATGTTACCTGTTTGCTTTAGCTCTCGGAGTTTTCGTCGAGCCAAGATTTCGACGTTTTCAGGGAAGAACTACGAACGAAGTTCTTGTTTCAATCTATCCCAAGTATCAATAGTGCAGCGTCCTTCCTGTATGTCTGTAAACCGTGATCTCCACCACAGTTTCGCATCTTCAACTAGATGCATTGTTGCTATTGTGACTTTCGACTCTTCAGTCACTGTGTTCGTCGCCTTGAAGTATTGCTCAAGGTCGAAGATGAAATTTTCCAGGGCTTTCGCTTCTCGCACCCCACAGAAGGGTTTCGGTTCTGGGATTTTTATTCGGCTCACTGCCATTGCTCCCCCAGGTGGGGCTTGGTTCCCTACCGCTCGGATGGTGAGATTCACTCTAGCACTCACATCCGCTATCTCGGCTCTGACGACATCCAGGGCCGATCGAAAGTCTTCAGATAAATCGGTTACCATCTGAAGTATTGCTTTTTGGGAGCTGTCCAGTTCTTCCACACGCTCCTCTATGTGGGCAACAGAGCCCGAGGAGCTATCGTCTCGTTCAAAGCTGCCGGACCGTACTGTTTTGGCCTCGAGGGTCTCTACCCTCATCATCAATTCTCTGACGGGTAATCCGTCTAGGCGGCCTACCACCGCATCAATTCCATCGGCTTTCTCGGCAACTTCTTGTAGCCGAGTCTCTAGGAAACGAACATTATCTGGGACCTCTCTCAGGTAGAGCATTTGTTCCTCCATCTCTACCAATCTGTCCACATGGGACTTGTTCAGGTTCTTCGTCGCCGACATGATCACTGATCTTCCCTCTATAAGCCAACCTGGCTCTGATACCAACTGTCACAATCGCTCTTTCGTAAGCTTCTCTTAGCGATTGTGCGGCACTTGTTCCCACTCACGAACAAGCCAGCCAACTCGAATACGGACTGCCGATGGCACACCGAGTGCCTCTTGCAACCTCCAATCCCGTTCGAGGGAAAATGGTTTTAGAAAACGGGTTTAGAGAAAAGGTTTTCGTAAGAAGATTTGAGAGTGTGTATAAAGAAAGAAAGATTGTAGTAGACTAGAAAGCAATAATCAACAACAACGGCTTTATAGAGTACTACTCCGGGTATGAGGAAATGATGGTTAGTCTTATCCCCATATAGTGCATTCTGAACAAAAAGCCAACTGGCACCCTTGCATATGCAATAGGGCGAGTGGTCACTTACAATGAAAATGCAAAGAAAGCAAGCTAACTAAACTAATACAATATAGGATACGAAAGTAAGCTAGAAGGGGGTTGGATTGGGCATGCGGCCATGGGCAACAGGCCCTGGACAAGCATGACCGTTACACTAGGCACGCAGGGGTGTCGCGGGGCAGGGCCCAGGGACCCAACTTTTGTGCGCGAACCTTCCGTCACGAAAAAGCGCGAAAACGGTTAGAAAAAAAAAAAACCGGACCCAGCGGGGTTAAGAACGATGAAAAAAGGCCGTGTGCCAGACGGTTTTGGGAACGTAGCTCGTTTGGTGCCTGAAACAGCCCCCGGGGCCCCGAGGCCCAGGTTTTGCTACCAAACCTTCCGGCACGGAATTGCGCGAAAACGGACCCAGGGGTTAAGAATGATGATAAAAAGTCGTGTGCCAGACGGTTTTGCGAACGGAGCTCGTTTGGTGCCCCAAATGGGCCTTGGGACCCCTCGGGCTGCGTCGGGACTCCGTTTGTCGTGCGGGAACATTCCGTCACGGAATTGCGCGAAAACGGACCCAGAGGTTAAGAATGATGATAGAAAGTCGTGTGCCAGACAGTTTTGCGAACGGAGCTCGTTTGGTGCCCGAAACGGCCCCCGGGGTCGTGGGGCCCACTTTTCGCTCCCGAACCTCCCGACACGAAAATGCGAGAAAACGGACCCGGGCGTGAAAAACGATGAAAAAAAGGCGTGTGCCAGACGGTTTTGTGAACGGAGCTCGTTTGGAGCCCCAAACGGCCCCCGGAGCCCCGCGGGGGTGTCGCGGTGGCATGCTGGGGTGTCGCATGGCTTGGCTGGGGTGTTGCATGGCCTGGCGGGGGGTGTCCCATGGCTTGGCTGGGGTGTCGCTAGGCATGCAGGGGTGTCGCGGGGCAAGTGCCCATGACCCACTTTTGTGCGCGAACCTTCCGTCACGAAAAAGCGCGAAAACGGACCCAGGGGTTAAGAACGATGAAAAAAGGTCGTGTGCCAGACGGTTTTGGGAACGGAGCCCGTTTGGTGCCTGAAACAGCCCCCGGGGCCCACTTTTTGCTACCGAACCTTCCGGTACGGAATTGCGCGAAAACGGACGCAGGGGTTAAGAACGATGAAAAAGGGGTGTGTGCCAGACGGTTTTGCGAACGGAGCTCGTTTGGTGCCCCAAATGGGCCCCGGGACCCCACGGGCTGCGTCGGGGGTCCGTTTGTCGTGCGCGCACATTCCGTCCACGGAATTGCGCGAAACGGACCCAGGGTTAAGAATGATGATAAAACGTCGTGTGCCGGACGGTTTTGCGAACGGAGCTCGTTCGGTGCCCGAAACGGCCCCCGGGGCCGTGGGGCCCACTTTTCGCTCCCGAACCTCCCGGCACGAAAATGCCCGAAAACGGACTCGGGCGTTAAAAACGATGAAAAAGAGGCGTGTGCCAGACGGTTTTGTGAACGGAGCTCGTTTGGTGCCCCAAACGGCACCCGGAGCCCAGCGGGGGTGTCGCGGTGGATGCTGGGGTGTCGCATGGCTAGGATGGGGTGTTGCATGGTGGCTGGGGGTGTCGCATGGCCTTGGCTAGGGTTGTCGCTAGCATGCAGGGGTGTCCCGCGGGGCAGGGCCCAGGGACCCATTTTTGTGCGCGAACGTTCGGTCACGAAAAAGCGCGAAAACGGACCCAGGGGTTAGGAACGATGAAAAAAGGCCGTGTGCCAGACGGTTTTGGGAACGGAGCTCGTTTGGTGCATGAAACAGCCCCCGGGGCCCCGGGGCCCACTTTTTGCTACCGAACCTTTCGGCACGGAATTGCGCGAAAACGGACCCAGGGGTTAAGAACGATGAAAAAGGGGCGTGTGCCAGATGGTTTTGCGAACGGAGCTCGTTTGGTGCCCCAAATGGGCCTTGGGACCCCACGGGCTGCGTCGGGACTCCGTTTGTCGTGCGCGAACATTCCGTCACGGAATTGCGCAAAAACGGACCCAGTGGTTAAGAATGATGATAGAAAGTCGTGTGCCAGACGGTTTTGCGAACAGAGCTCGTTTGGTGCTCGAAACGGCCACCGGGGCCGTGGGGCCCACTTTTCGCTCTCGAACCTCCCGGCACGAAAATGCGCGAAAACGGACCCGGGCGTTAAAAACGATGAAAAAGGGGCGTGTGCCAGACGGTTTTGTGAACGGAGCTCGTTTGGTGCCCCAAACGGCCCCCGGAGCCCCGCGGGGGTGTCGCGGTGGGGTGTCGCATGGCTTGGCTGGGGTGTTGCATGGCCTGGCTGGGGGGTGTCGCATGGCTTGGGTGGGGTGTCGCGGGGCAGGTCCGAGGGACCCAATTTTTGTGCGCGAACATTCCGTCACGAAAAAGCGCGAAAACGGACCCAGGGGTTAAGAACGATGAAAAAAGGCCGTGTGCCAGACGGTTTTGGGAACGGAGCTCGTTTGGTGCATGAAACAGCCCCCAGGGCCCCGGGGCCCACTTTTTGCTACCGAACCTTCCGGCACCGAATTGCGCGAAAACGGACGCAGGGGTTAAGAACGATGAAAAAGGGGCGTGTGCCAGACGGTTTTGCGAACGGAGGTCGTTTGGTGCCCCAAATGGGCCCCGGGACCCCACGGGCTGTGTCGGGGGTCCGTTTGTCGTGCGCGAATATTCCGTCACGGAATTGCGCGAAAACGGACCCAGGGGTTAAGAATGATGATAAAAAGTCGTGTGCCAGACGGTTTTGCGAACGGAGCTCGTTCGGTGCCCGAAACGGCCCCCGGGGCCGTGGGGCCCACTTTTCGCTCCCGAACCTCCCGGCACGAAAATGCGCGAAAACGGACTCGGGCGTTAAAAACGATGAAAAAGAGGCGTGTGCCAGACGGTTTTGTGAACGGAGCTCGTTTGGTGCCCCAAACGGCACCCGGAGCCCAGCGGGGGTGTCGCGGTGGCATGCTGGGGTGTCGCATGGCGTGGATGGGGTGTTGCATGGCCTGGCTGGGGGGTGTCGCATGGCTTGGCTGGGGTGTCGCTAGGCATGCAGGGGTGTCGCGGGGCAGGGCCCAGGGACCGCCCAATTTTTTGTGCGCGAACCTTCGTCACGAAAAAGTAGCGGCCGGGGGAAAAACGGACCCAGGGGTTAAGAACGATGAAATAAGGCGTGTGCCAGGACGTGGGTTTGGGAACTGGAGCTCGTTTGCGTGCATGAAAACAGCCCCCAGGGCCCCGGGGCACCACTTTTTGTACCGAACCTTCGGCACCTGAATGGCTGGCGGGGAAAACGGAACGCAGGGCGTTAAGCTACGATGAATAAGGGCTCACCTATTCTCTGCTGTGTGCCAGTACGGGTTTTGCGTTACGGAGGTCGTTTGGTGCCCCAAATGGGCCCCGGGGACCCCACGGGCTGCGTCGGGGGTCCGTTTGTCGTGCGCGAACATTCCGTCACGGAATTGCGCGAAAACGGACCCAGGGGTTAAGAATGATGATTAAAAGTCGTGTGCCAGACGGTTTTGCGAACGGAGCTCGTTTGGTGCCCGAAACGGTCCCCGGGGCCGTGGGGCCCACTTTTCGCTCCCGAACCTCCTACCACGAAAATGCGCAAAAACGGACCCGGGCGTTAAAAACGATGAAAAAGAGGCGTGTGCCAAAAGATTTTGTGAAGGAGCTCGTTTGGTGCCCCAAACGGGCCCCGGGGCCCCGCGGGGGTGTCGCGGTGGCATGCTGGGGTGTCGCATGGCTTGCCTGAGGTGTTGCATGGCCTGCCTGGGGGTGTCGCATGGCTTGGCTGGGGTGTCACTAGGCATGCTGGGGTGTCGCGGGGCAGGGCCCAGGGACCCAATTTTTGTGCGCGAAGCTTCTGTCACGAAAAAGCACGAAAATGGACCCAGGGGTTAAGAACGATGAAAAAACGCCGTGTGCCAGACAGTTTTGGGAACGGAGCTCGTTTGGTGCTTGAAACAGCCCCCGGGGCCCTGGGGCCCACTGTTTGCTACCGAACCTTCCGACACGGAATTGCGCGAAAACGGACCCAAGGGTTAAGAACGATGAAAAAGAGGCGTGTGCCAGACGGTTTTGCGAACGGAGCTCGTTTGGTGCCCAAATGGGCTCCGGGACCCCACGGGCTGCGTCGGGGGTCCGTTTGTCGTGCGCGAACATTCCGTCACGGAATTGCGCGAAAACGGACCCAGGGGTTAAGAATGATGATAAAAAGTCGTGTGCCAGACGGTTTTGCGAACGGAGCTCGTTTGGTTCCCGAAACGGCCCCCGGGGCCGTGGGGCCCACTTTTCGCTCCCGAACCTCCCGGCACGAAAATGCGCGAAAACGGACGCGGGAGTTAAAAACGATGAAAAAAGGGCGTGTGCCAGACGGTTTTGTGAACGGAGCTTGTTTGGTGCCCCAAACGGCCCCCGGAGCCTCGCGGGGGTGTCGCGGTGGCATGCTGGGGTGTCGCATGGCTTGGCTGGGGTGTTTCATGGCCTGGCTGGGGTGGTGTCGCATGGCTTGGCTGGGGTGTCGCTAGGTGTCACAATCGCTCTTCCGGAAGCTTCTCTTAGCGATTGTGCGGCACTTGTTTCCGCTCACGAACAAGCCAGCCAACTCGAATACGGACTGCCGATGGCACACCGAGTGCCTCTTGCAACCTCTACCCCCGTTTTAGGGAAAACGGTTTTAGAAAACGGTTTTAGAAAACAGGTTTAGAGAAAAGGTTTTCGTAAGAAGATTTGTGAGTGTGAATAAAGAAAGAAAGATTGTAGTAGACTAGAAAGCAATAAGCAACAACAACGGCTTTATAGAGTACTACTCCGGGTATGAGGAAATGATGGTTAGTCTTATCCACATATAGTGCATTCTGAACAAAAAGCCAACTGGCGCCCTTGCATATGCAAAAGGGCGAGTGGTCACTTACAATGAAAATGTAAAGAAAGCAAGCTAACTAAGCTAATACAATACAAGATATGAAAGTATGCTAGAAGGGGGTTGGATCGGGCATGCGGCCATGGGCAACAGGCCCTAGACAAGCATGACCGTGACATTCTCCCCCACTTAATTGGTTGACGTCCCTGTCAACTGACCTTGTTCAAAATCTGCGATGGTGGAGCTGCATTCTTCAAATCTTTGGCCCGTTCCCAACTGATCTCTTCGTCGGGGAGATCCTTCCATTGCACTAAGAACTCTGTCAGTTCTCGTCTGGGTCTTCCAATACGGCACGTACGTTTATCCAGGATTTGTGCAACTTCTTTCTCAACAGAACTCTTCATCGTGACCGGTGGGCGCCTTAGCATGTTTCATTGTTCATCCTTGGGATCGGGATGATAGGGCTTCAGGATACTCACATGGATGACAGGATGAATCTTCATCCATGAGGGTAACTGAACCTTATATGAGGTTCTCCCGACCTTCTCAATTACCTCCACTGGACCTTCATATTTCCTTACTAGCCGTTGGTCTCTCTGGCCTCGGAAACGAAATTGTTCCGGTCGTAGCTTGATCAGGACCTTGTCCCCGGCTTGAAACTCGAGGGCCCTCTGCTTCTTATCAACCCACTTCTTCATCCTTCTTGATGCTCTTTCTAGGTAGGTGCGAGCTATCTCAGAGGTTTTGCTCCACTCTTTAGTGAAGTTATGTGCCTGAGGACTTTTGCTTGCATAAGAGTGGTCCACCAAGTGTGGCATGAGTGTCTGTCTACCGCACACCACTTCGAAGGGCGTTTTTCCGGTCGCGGAACTCTGCTGGCTATTGAAGCTGAACTGAGCCACATCTAACAACTGGACCCAGTTCTTCTGCCTAGCGTCGATAAAGTGACGCAGATATTCCTCGAGCATACTGTTGAAGCGTTCCGTCTGGCCGTCAATTTGGGGATGATAGCTAAAGGAGATATTCAGTGTTGACCCCAATATTTTGAACAATTCTGTCCAGAATGTCCCAGTGAATCTTCCGTCCCGATCGCTAACAATGCTCGCGGGGACGCCCCATAATTTCACGATGTGTTTGAAGAACAGTTGGGCAGTCATCACAGCTGTGCACATTTTCGGCGTTAGGATGAAAGTGGCATATTTTGAGAACCGGTCGATGATAACAAGGAGCGATTCGAACTCTCCCACCTTGGGCAAATGGGTGATAAAGTCGAGAGACACGCTCTCCCATGGTCTAGAGGGCACAGGTAGGGGTTCCAGCAGACCCGCTAATTTCGCCCTTTCGACCTTATCTTGTTGGCAGACAAGGCAAGTCTTGGTAAATTGCATGACATCGTCTCGAAGGCTTGGCCAATAATAGCCTTGTTTCAGAAGGGCATAAGTCCTCTGCCAACCATTATGTTCTGCCCACGGTGTGTCGTGACACTCCTTCATCAGCGACCTACGTAACTCCCCGGATCTGGGGATGTAGAGGCGATTGCCTTTGGTGTATAGTAGATCATCTTCCACCCAGAACTGGCGTGTCTTCCCCTCTCTGGCCAACTGTAAGATGGCCTGCGCCGCTGTGTCATTTGTCAAGTGAGTTTTGACAGTTTCTCGTACTGTTGCACTCAATGTACTTGCTTGTAGGTGGGCGAACATGCACAGGGCCGCATGTTCGCTCTTTCGGCTAAGCGCATCAGCCGCTTGGTTGCTTTTCCCCGATCTATGTTCGAATTGGAAGTCGAACTCCGCTAGACATTCCTGCCACCGTGCCTGTTTCGACGACAACTTCGGTTGGTTGAAGAAGTGACAAATGGAGTTGTTGTCGGTCTTGACCACGAACTTGGCCCCCAAGAGATACTGTCTTCAGGCCCTCAAGCAGTGAACTACTGCTAACATCTCTTTCTCGGAGGCGGCATACCTCCGTTCGGCATCATTTAATTTTCTACTCTCGTACGCGATGGGGTGTCCGTCTTGGAGGAGAACACCGCCCAACGCGAAGTGAGAAGCATCAGTCTCTACTTCAAATGGCTTGGTCACGTCGAAAATTCCGAGGACCGGCCCCTCAATCATCACTTTCTTCAAACCCTCAAAGGCGGCTTGACATTCAGGAGTCCAGCTCCATTGGCTATCCTTCTTCAACAGTTCGGTTAATGGCCCTGTTCTTCTCGAGAATCCTTCTACGAACCGCCTATAGTAGTTGGCTAGTCCGAGGAAGGATCGTAGTTCGGTCACGGATGATGGTACCCTCCAGTCTCTAATTACGGCCACCTTGCCCTCTTCCATACCAATCCGACCACACTCAATCATGTGGCCGAGGAAATTTATGCGCTCTTGGGCAAAGGAGCACTTCTCTCTCTTTACATACAACTGATTTCTCCTCAGCTTTTCAAAGTCTAGTTGGAGGTGATGTCGATGGTCCTCCAGCGAGGCACTATAGACCACAATGTCATCAAGATACACTACGACGAATTTGTCGAGGTATTCGTGAAACACTTGGTTCATTAGGGTACAGAACGTTGCTGAAGCATTGGTGAGGCCAAAGGGCATCACGAGGAATTCGAAGGCTCCGTATCTCGTGACACAGGTCGTCTTAGGTTCGTCTCCTTCAGCAATTCGAACCTGATAATATCCAGACCGTAGGTCCAGCTTCGAGAAATACTTAGCACCGTGAAGCTGATCAAATAAGTCAGTGATGATAGGAAAGGGATATTTGTTGCGGACTGTGAGCTTATTCAAGGCCCGATAGTCGATGCACAACCGGAGGCTCCCATCCTTCTTCTTCTGGAACAGTACTAGGGCTCCATAAAGAGCCTTCGCCGGTCTAATAAATCCTGCCTCTAACAACTCGTCTAACTGTTTCCGAAGCTCAGCCAATTCTGGCGGGGCCATCCGATATGCATTCTTGGCAGGCGGCTTTGCCCCTGGCAATAACTCAATCTCATGGTCAATCCCCCTTCGTGGGGGTAAGGACTTGGGCAAGCTTTTCGGCATGACGTCCCGATACTCTTCCAAGACAAATAGAACATCTTGGGGTATCTCCTCTTCAGTGGACTCAACTGACTCTATCGGGATGGCCATGAACGTGGGTTCGTTGTGAGCCAGGCCCCTCTTCAATTGGAGGGCTGAGATCATTCTCACCCCATTTGGCTGCTTGATACTGGCTTGGACTACGGTCGGTGTAGATCCGGTAATGACCAAGCATTTGGCGAGGGGCATTGGTATGACTTTATGTTCAAGCAGAAATTCCATCCCCAGTACCACGTCGAAATCATCCATCTTGACAATTACGAAGTCAACGAAGCCCTTCCAGTCTCCTAACTTCACCGGAGTTCTCTTCGCTATCCCCGTAATTGGTAGGGCTGCGGAATTCACAGCTTTCATCTTCCCTGCATCTCTTTCCCAATTCAAGTTCAGGCGGCGAGCTTCCGTTTCAGCCATGAAGTTATGGGTAGCTCCAGAGTCAACCATAGTGGTTTTGGCCGATCTTTGGTTGACCCAAGCGTCTACATACATGAGACCTTTCTCTAGTGGCTCCGTCGCCTTTCCCATATTCTTCTGGAGTGCAGATAGGAACTTCAATGCCCCCATCCTGGGATTCTCAATTTCGACCGCTGGCTCGGTTACCGTCTCCTCCAGTACAGCCTGGTCTTCGGAGGTAGAGGCTAATGTGGCTTGAAAAGCATTGAACGCAGTTCGATTTGGACATTCGCCCGCCCTGTGTGGCCCTCTACATATGAAACAAGATAGGGGGCGATTGTAATTGTTATGCTGTTGTGGCGGCCCCCGCCAGTTGTTTCCTGATCTCGGTTGGGATGATTTACGGTCCCCCCCTGTGTTCTTGTCTCCTCCCCCAGGTCTGGGAGGACTGGAACGGCTATTTCTGTTTCCCCCATTGGAGGAAGTTGATTGCTTCCTCACATCTTGTGAGTCAGTGCTAAGGTCGTATAGCCGTTCAGCTGCCGCATAGGCAGAGGGGAGATCCTGTACTCTCTGTTCATATAGTTTTGATTTCGCCCACGGTTTCAGCCCTTCCACAAAGCAAAAGACCTTGTCCTTTTCAGACATATCTCGTATGTCCAACATGAGTCCTGCAAACTGTTTTACATAGTCCCTGATGTTACCTGTTTGCTTTAGCTCTCAGAGTTTTCGTCGAGCCAAGATCTCGACATTTTCAGGGAAGAACTGCGAACGAAGTTCTTGTTTCAATTTATCCCAAGTATCAATAGTGCAGCGTCCTTCCTGTATGTCTGTAAATCGTGATCTCCACCACAGTTTCGCATCTTCAACTAGATGCATCGTTGCTATTGTGACTTTCGACTCTTCAGTCACTGTGTTCGTCGCCTTGAAGTATTGCTCAAGGTCGAAGATAAAATTTTCCAGGGCTTTCGCTTCTCGCACCCCACAGAAGGGTTTCGGTTCTGGGATTTTTATTCGGCTCACTGCCATTGCTCCCCCAGGTGGGGCTTGGTTCCCTACCGCTCGGATGGTGAGATTCACCCTAGCACTCACATCCGCTATCTCGGCTCTGATGACATCCAGGGCCGATCGAAAGTCTTCAGATAAATCGGTTACCATCTGAAGTATTGCTTTTTGGGAGCTGTCCGGCTCTTCGACACGCTCCTCTATGTAGGCAACAGAGCCCGAGGAGCTACCGCCTCGTTCAAAGCTGCCGGACCGTACTGTTTTGGTCTCGAGGGTCTCTACCCTCATCATCAATTCTCTGACGGGTAATCCGTCTAGGCGGCCTACCACCGCATCAATTCCATCGGCTTTCTCGACAACTTCTTGCAGCCGAGTCTCAAGGAATCGAACATTATCTGGGACCTCTCTCAGGTAGAGCATTTGTTCTTCCATCTCTACCAATCTGTCCACATGGGACTTGTTCAGGTTCTTCGTCGCCGACATGGTCACTGATCTTCCTCCTATAAGCCAACTTGGCTCTGATACCAACTGTCACAATCGCTCTTTCGGAAGCTTCTCTTAGCGATTGTGCGGCACTTGTTCCCGCTCACGAACAAGCCAGCCAACTCGAATACGGACTGCCGATGGCACACCGAGTGCCTCTTGCAACCTCCAATCCCGTTCGAGGGAAAATGGTTTTAGAAAACCGGTTTAGAGAAAAGGTTTTCGTAAGAAGATTTGAGAGTGTGTATAAAGAAAGAAAGATTGTAGTAGACTAGAAAGCAATAAGCAACAACAACGGCTTTATAGAGTACTACTCCGGGTATGAGGAAGTGATGGTTAGTCTTATCCCCACATAGTGCATTCTGAACAAAAAGCCAACTGGCGCCCTTGCATATGCAAAAGGGCGAGTGGTCACTTACAATGAAAATGTAAAGAAAGCAAGCCAACTAAACTAATACAATACAGGATATGAAAGTAAGCTAGAAGGGGGTTGGATTGGGCATGCGGCCATGGGCAACAGGCCCTGGACAAGCATGACCGTTACACAAGGCTCTACCCAAGAACATTGCAATGCGCGCAAGGCAGTGTCGCCAGATTTGCAATGTCGCTTCAACGCTTGAGAGCTAGATCGACAAGAGCGTTGCAACACTGTGACTGTAATATAAATATGTTCTTTCCGATTTAGGTAAGAGGGGAAGAGAGTTAGACCGTCTTAGAGGGTATGTTGCTTGGTTTTGGCCATTCTAGGCCAAAACTCATGAGATTCCTTTGATTTTGAGTTGTAATTGTATATCTTGGCATCATGAGTCGGATTTGATGAGCAATTGAAGGTCACAACGTCGGTCTTTTAGGGTTGGAAGGATTTTATTGAATTATTTGATATTTCTTATGGATTTTTTATTGAATCTTTCTGTTACTTTGTGATTTTCATTCTTTGAATTAATTCTTAGCACAAACATATAGGATTGATGAATTGACAACTCCAATTTCTTATATGTTCGTCTTTGCTATGTGTGTTTTTTATGTCCGTAATTGTATGGAAAGCATACTCAATTCAGTAGCAATAGATTTTAGTTTGAATTATGACATGATGTCTAAGCTATATAGGATCATCTAATTGATAACAAAACCTAAAGATTGGAAGTGCATTAGGATAGAATTGGTCATTCTTACTTAATGTCTCAATCAATCCAAGAACGTAATGCAATTAGCTAAGTACATTGCCTTTGTAAAGAGCTTAGTTAATTTAAGGATTAATGACATGTTGATTCTCATTAGGGAGTTTGTATGTGTTGTCCCTACATTCGATTAGGCTTAAGAAATAGTTAATTGATGATTGTTTTCATAATTAATCATGATTAGATTCATAGAAAATCCTATGATCTCTAAACCGAAAAAGGTAATTTTGTGTTTGATCTCTCTTTCTCAATCTATCTTACTTTTTCGCACTTTAATTTTCACATTTAGTTTTCCTATCAATCAAATCAAAACCCCCGTTTTTACTACTTTCCACAGTCAAATTTAGCATAAGGAGAGATTTAATTCTTGGCCTATCTGTAGTTCGATCCCATGCTTGCCACTTGTGCTACCTAGTAGTATAAATAGTAGTTCGATGATTTTATAAATATTTGTTGCTTAGGCTAGGGGTCTATGAAACGACATTAGATTCTCTTGGTCTATCAAAGGGCGTCAACCTATTGGAAGTTGGAATGGTATTGCTGAAGGAATCAAATTTCTTGTAGAATCACTTGAGTGTCGTGCAATCGTAATTCAATTTTGGAACATTCAAAATACAGAGAAGCAAACAATCAAAGATGCACCTAGGATAAACATTATAAATTCTATAAGCATGATTTTCTAAAGGGAGAGGGAAGAAGTATACTTACCTTTGAAGAAAATCTCTTATTGTTTTTCCTCTCCAAAGTTCACAAACATGTTGGCCTTTTGGCCCTTAACCTCAAATTAATTAATTTTAATTAATTAACTAATATTTTGATGATAACAAACCTACTTTTATTTATTGACAATTGAATGTTTTAAAGTGTCGATTGCGTAGAGTTTGGAACATCGATTCCAACCTAATTTGAATCGCCCAAATCGAAGCTCAAACGAAAAAGATATAGGCATCGATTCCAACCCAATTTGAATAGACAAAATCGGAGCTCATACGAAAAAGATATAGGCGAAACAAGTAAAAATCCCAAATTGTGGCATATTTTTTTTCATCAAAATGAACCAAATGTAAGATTCCACTTGGAGCATGGGAGGAATAACACATGGTAGACTTTTGATTTTTGGATTGATTTTTAAATGAAAATGAATTTAAAAAGAAAGTAAATTTAATATTATTTTATGTTGGCTAGTTGTAAGCATAATGAACTTTTACTTTTTGTTGGGTTTTAAAAGAAAATGATTTCATATATATATATATATATATACACACACGTTTGTGTCCAATGGTTGGTTGAGTTTAA
Source organism: Benincasa hispida (assembly GCF_027475165.1). Classification (NCBI taxonomy): domain Eukaryota; kingdom Viridiplantae; phylum Streptophyta; class Magnoliopsida; order Cucurbitales; family Cucurbitaceae; genus Benincasa; species Benincasa hispida. Next base: position 22,905 of record NW_028326821.1, read on the forward strand.
ATCTCCACCATTCAATTTTCTTTTTCATGATCCAATAGTCCAAATTAATTATGGTTTCCAACAAATTTTTCTCTTTATTCAAACTCATATTCTTCTTCAAATGTTTAGAATAATTTTCATAATTTTCAATCTTCCCAAAAATACAAAGCTTCCATTGTTGTTCTCTCTACAAGCTTCAATTTTCTTCTTTTCATCTTCTTCTTGAGAGAGATATTTTAAGTTGTGAGGAGTGCTTCGTTGAGAGCTTTAATTTGTAAATTTACTCTTTTAAAGAGTTTTCCTTATATGATGCTTCATTTCAAATCCATTATAAGGGTTGCTCTTGATCCCAAAAAAGGAGTTGTAATGGTTTGATCATTGACCGTGGAAAGGATCGGGCTTGTTCTTGTGCCCGAAAAAAGAACGTTGTAGCAGTTCGGCTCTAAGCTGTGGAAAGAGTCAAATTTGGGTGACAAACCGAAGAGGAGCTTGGGAAGTTGATGTAGGCCGGTTGTGTCGAGCCACTCTAAAATTCTCGATGTTAATTTCTCTATTCCTTAACTATTTAATTTTACAATTAATTTATTCTTAAATTTTATTGCTTGAAATTATTTACAAGTTTTGTTCTTAAATATAATTGTTCATATATATTTATTTTGATTGGTAGTTCTTAAATTTATATATCCTTTACTAATCCTTTTATTAGATTTAAAAATTGTGTTTTAAAATGTGATGGTTAATTTCTTGTTTAATTCAAAGTGAAATTATTTGTATAAATTACTTATTAGCAAAAGGTTTGTTAATTTGTTTAATTGGGCTCACATTAGTCAAAAGTTTTAATTAGTTTGAATAAACCTCATTCACCCTCCTCTAGTGTTGTCATATAGATCCTACAATTGGTGTCAGAGCTAGTTGCTCTGGTTTGTAATAAAAAATAATTTTCATAAATCATTTCGGTTTAATACCATTGCTTGAGTTTTTCACTCATACAATTGGTATTAGACCGGGTAGCTCTTCTACATAAATCATTTTAAAAATATTTTGATTTTGAAGTAACCTATTAATATTTTGAAACATTGTTTGAAAAGCTTGGTTGCTAGAGTTAAACTTTAGAAAGTTAATGTGTTGATAAACCTCCATTCTTTAATGGCAAAAATTTTGACGTTTGAAAAAAAAGAATGAAGACATTTTTGCTTGCTATTGATTTTAATATCTTGTATATTTGTGAACATAATTTGTCAAAATTAAAATTGAATGATAAATTGCTCTCTTCTAATGCACAAGCCATAAATATCATATGTAGGGCTTTAGATAGTAAAGTTTGTGATAAAATTGCACAATTTGATTATGCATATGATATGTGGAATTTTCTTGACAATATGTATAGCATAGAAAATTCTCCTTGTAGTATTAATGATTTATTTGATGTGGAGGAGAATGCAATTCTCAAAATGAAGGAAAAATCTATGAAAGAAAAAAAGAAAAATGTGATGGATCCTCTTGGTGCATAATGTCTGATTTCGATAATGATATTGGAGATGAAAGTGACAAAAATGAGGTCATTCAGAAATCTCCAACTTATGATGAACTATATAATGCATTTGAAAGTATGCAGTATGATTTAGAAAATGTTAGCTCTAAATATTTAAAATTTTCAAATACATATAAAATATTGATTATTGAGAATAAAACTTTGATGGATAAAAAAATACGTGCTTGAAAAATGGAGTTAATAATTCGTTGTTGCATAATGAAGTTGATATTTGTTGTGATGAGAAAAATGACTCGAATGATAGAATCAAGTTTCTTGAGAAAGAGAATGATGAGCTCAAATATTTGTCATGCGATTTGAAAATTGAAGTGAATAATTTGAAAGATAAAAATGAGAAAATTGTATCTTTCTCTTTGAAATTAAATGATGAAATTGTTAGTTTGAAGAATAAAATTAATGAGTTGGAGACCAGTAATACTTCTCTAGAAAAAGATAACTTTTCTCTTGTTGATAGAATTAAATTTCTTGAATATGATGTGGATGAGAAAAACCATCTTTTGCAAATGCTTAAAGAGAAAGAATTGCTTGCTACTAAAGAGCTTAAACTTGCAAAAAAGTCTATCAAGAAATTGACTATTGGTATACAAAATTTGGATAAGATTAATGACACTGGTAAATCTTGTAACCACAAAGGGATTAGGCTATGTAAAGCAAAATTGTTCATCTACTTCTAAGAGTACTACTTTTGTTAAAGTCACCCCTAACATGTCTCAAGATGGTTTATTTAATGTGCTTAATATTGAATCTAAATTAATGCAAAAGCATGAAAAAGGTAGAAGCATTCATGGAAAATCAAATTCTATGAATAAACAATTTCATGCTAGATCAAAATATGCTCATAATATGAAATTTATTAATAAGCATGAAAACGCTAAATCTAAATTTGAAAAATCAAAGTTTGTACCTCATCATTCACATGTCAAAACTAATTGTATGCATAGAGGTAAATGTGTGCATAATCACGGAAACATTAGAAATATGCACGAAAAACTAAAATTTGTGCCTACATGTCATTTTGGTGAAGTTAAAGGTCATATTAGACCAAATTATTTCAAATTGAAAAATGCTCCCCAAAAAGATTTTCTTTAAAAAAAATATTGTGAAAAATCAACTAGTTAAAAAGAAATTCTTACCTAATATTACTTATTATTTATGTGGTAAAGTTGGACATAAATTTGATACTTGCTATTTGCCAAAAATGAATACTAATAATGTTGGAACTAATTTAAAATGGATTTCAAAATTTTTGCTCACTAACAATGAAGGACCCAAGAAATGGATACTAAAATCTTTTGGTTGAGCTTTCATGGTAAGTGTGATTCAAGAAGTAATTGTTGCTTGGACTTCAAATTGGAGCAACTAAAAAAAAAATTTGCTTGAGTCCAACAAAGAGCATTGCATATTTGGTAACATTTATTTTTTTATTCTTGAGATAAATTATGTTTTTGGTATTTTTATGGAAATTATATCTCTGGAATAGTTTTGGAAAGTTTAAATTTTCTTTCTTGAATTATATTGTATATAGAATTCAATGCCCATGAGAAATGATTGAATTTCTATCTATTTGGCATTTATCTATATCGCTTATTATTTGGCTTTTTGGTCAATTAGATGTTTGCTCAATCCTTATATTTTCTTAAAAAGTTTTGAGCAAAAGGATATTGAGTTAGGAATATGTTGATTATCCTTTGAATGAAATTGATTAAAGTTTCCATTAAACGTCTTTTGAGCATGAAGTTATGCATATTCTACAATTTATATTGTTGAATGAAAATCATTTTGAGTTGATGTGTGACTTATGTTGAAAATGTATGTGATCAGCAATGTTGTTTGGAAAAGTTTTTAAATTCCTTTTCATATGGAGAATATTTATAGAATTGATTTACTTTCTTAAATGCCTGGTAGCATTTTGTTCAAATTAGTATAAATTCATTTGTGTTGCTACCATGCTTATATTTGATTAATAATGTTTTCTCTTTAGGTGACACCGAATTTGCTAATATTGTTTTGCTTTTATTTGGTATCAATACTTATTTTTTAACAATCGGTGTTTATTTTATAATATTTGATACTTTGGTATCTCAATTGTTTGAATTTTACATGATTGATTTCATCTCCTTGGTTTTTATTGACATATTTCTATTAGTAAGAGATTGCTTGATTTTAGGGGGAGCTATACACTTTTATATATGAATTTCATGTTGACATGAAAATAATTTCCATATTAGTTTATTGATGTGTGTCTCTCTTATTCTTATTTTTTATCCTTTTAAGGAGAGTTATTATATTTCCAATAAAATTATGTTTTAAAAATTTATTTGATATTTCTACCCTCAAATTGAATTATGTGCTAATGTCTTTTTGTCCCTTATTAAGGGGGAGTGTTCAATTTATTTCAAAAAGGGGAGAAATTTGTGAAATTGGTTTTAAATAGAATTAGCCTAAACTTGGTTGATTCTTTATGATGTCTCTAGAATTTACAATGTTGTTGCTTGTTATATTTCTCTTAGAAGGCATGTAGATAGGAGAGAAATGCAAATTACGTGTTCATGTTTTACAGAGAACTTTCATGTTATTGTTTATTTTTCTTAACCATCCTTTTTTGATTGATTCTAAAAGGGGAGAAGCAATAAGAAAAATGAAAGCATGTTATTAATGACATATCCATCGTTTTCAAGTAAATTAAAATTATATATGTGCTGATTGTTAATCAAAATATGTTTCATATCACTCTTTACTTTGGATTTTATTTTTCTAAAGTTGTTTGTCATCATAAAAAAGGGAGGGTTTTGACTTTTGGCTCTTAATCTCAAATTAATTAATTTTAATCAATTAAATTAACATTTTGATGATAACAAACTGTTAGGTTTTATATCCTAAAACTCGCCGTTTGTAAAAAATTAAATATATTCTATAGTCAATAAACTTATTATTGATTCTATAAATTGCATACGTAAAAGTCTAATCCAATAAAATAAGATCCATGGCTATTATATGAATACTTGAACTTTATGTAGAGACATTAAGATGGATCAAGTTCGAGTAAATAACCGAAACGGTCTAGAGTACATGATTAAGGTTGGGTACCTTATTATGGTAACACTATTAGATGTGGCCTACTCTGTAGTTGTTACAAGTTTTTGTAAACATATTACAAGCGAAGTGATCCAGATTTGTTTTTGTATTGACATGAGGAGTTGTGGCGTCCTATGCAATGAGTTTGCATAAGATTGGACTAAGACATAAATCACTCTTACTTATAATGTTGTTTACTGTATAAGACTGACTATTTCACTTAGATGACCTAGGTAACTCGATCTTAATCCTGAGCTAACTGTGAACTCTAAATTATCCTTAGATTTGCATAGATGAGGGTTGACTCAATAGCGTCGGCTTAATAAGCCTCCCATTTCAAAGGTAAGATCAGGTAGATAGCTAGGGACATATGGTGCAAGACGGTATTCACGCCTACCCGATTTAGGGATAGGAGAAAGGTTGTTCTCTTAAGTACTGAATCCAGGTCTTGAACAAGGGGTCCTACCCTCTCACTGGGCTTAGAAGGATCTGCTTTAGTGACTAGATCACAAACAAATTGTTCATTAGAGGATCATTAGGAACTTAGGAACAAGACGTAATCTCGGGGGTAAAATAGACATTTGATTCAACTGTTATTACAAACAACATGTGAATGATTGACTTACTAGTTATGTTAAATCATGTGGACATAATATATCTACAGTGAGGGGAGTGCAACTATGGACTTCAGTAGAGTGACCCATTAGTTAATGAATGAGAATTAATTTGGTGTAAAGAGTTTAGCCAATTAATCTTGGATCGTTGGAGCCCATGACCTGTAGGTCCACAAGATCTCCTTACTAGCTCGTAAATGGATTAGCCTTAGAGTAGCGTGATTAGTTAATTTGAAATGTTCAAATTAGAATTAAGGGAATTAGTAATTATATATGTTATAATTACGCGTTTAATTTTAGAATTAAACGGAATTGGATAATTAATTAATATTTAAATATGATTTAAATATTAAATCCATGAATAGGGATTCATAGAGGTGGAATTTATGTAAAATTAATTTAATATTTGATATTAAATTAATTTTAATTAATTATTTATTATTAATTTTATTAGAAAATCAATTTATGAAATTAATCTTATAAAATTAATAAAGTTTTTATTTTTGAAATTAAATTTATTTTGGAAATAAATTTGAAATTAGAAAATTAAAAAACACAAACTTTGAAAATTTGGATTTCTCCACTATCATTCTAGTAGCTCACTCAAAACCCACTTAAGTTTTTGCTTCAATCTTCCAAGCATGAGGTACTCTCCATGCAGCCTTCTTCATTGCATGATTGTCTTGCAATAAATAGAGAAGATGGAAGTGAAAATCGTGGATGCAATAGCTGATGAACTTGCATCAGTGAGCTTCTTCCCCAAATTCCCTTCATTCAAGCTTATTTTGAGTTCCACAACTCAATCTAAGGCTCCAAGAGAATAGTAGGGAAGACATTGAGGTGGTTCACCAGAAGAATTGGAGAATATTTGCAACTGAATTTGAGTTTCAAGAGGCTATACAAAGGTATGACTTGAAACTCTCTTATTATTGTATGAGTACGCAACCAAAATTAATGAATTAGAATGCTTATTGATCTTTGTTGTTTCCACTGCATGCTGATATACTCCTTCACAAACTTGCTTTTATTTTGAGTATTTTGAAGTATCTATTGCGTAGAGCTCGGAACATTGATTCTAACGTAATTTGAATTGCCTAAATTGGAGCTCAAACGGAGAAGATATAGGTAAAACAAGCTTAACGGAAAAATCTAGAGTTGATGATGTAGCATATTTTTTTCATCAAAACGGACCAATAGAAAGGTGCCACTTGGAGCATGGGAGGAATGACACATGGTGGGCTTTTGATTTTGGATTGATTTTAAAATGAAAATGAATTTAACATTATTTTATGTTTGTGTCTAACGGCTAGTTGGACACATGAACTTTTACTTTTTGTTGGGTTTTAAAAGAAGATGATTAATATATATATATAACTGTTATTGTTGTTGTTGTTGTTGTTATATTATATTATGTTTGTGTCTAACGGCTAGTTGGGTTTAAATCTCCACCATTCAATTTTCCTTTCCAAGATCCAGTGGTCCAAATTAAATGTGGTTTCCAACAAATTTTCCTCTATATTTAAACGCATATTCTTCTCCAAATGTTTAGAATAATTTTCATAATTTTCAATTATCTCCAAAAATACAAAGCTTCCATTGTTGTTCTATCCAAACTTCGATTTTCTTCTTTTCATCTTCTTGAGAGAGATATTTTAAGTTGTGAGGATTGATTCATTTTAAGCTCTAATTTGTAATTTACTCTTTGAGAGAGTTTTCCTCATATGGTGTTTCATTTCAAATCTATTGTAAGGGTTGCTCTTAGTCCCGAAAAAAGACTTGTAATGGTTGGATCCTCAATTGTGGAAAGGATCGTGATTGTTCTTGCACCCGAAAAAAAAATGTTGTAACGATTTGACTCTAAGCCATGGAAAGAGTCAAGTTTGAATGACAAACCCAAGAGGGGCTTGGGAAGTAGATGTAGGCTGGTTGTGCTGAACCACTATAAAATTCTTGGTGTCAGTTTCTCTATCCCATAGTTATTTAATTTTGCAAATTAATTTGTTCTTATTTATTGCTTGAAATTATTTGCAATTTTTGTTCTTAAATTTAATTGTTCATATATGTTTATTTTGATTGGTAGTTCTTAAATTTATATATCATTTACCAATCCTTTTATTAGATTTAAAATTATGCTTTAAAGTGTGATGGTTAATTTCTTATTTAATTAAAAGTGAAATTATTTGTTTAAATTTATTATTTAAATTACATGTTAGCAAAAAGTTTGTTATTTGTTTAATAGGGCTCACATTAGTAAAAGGTTTTGATTAGTTTAATTAAACCCTATTCATCCCCTATAGGGTTGCCGATCATACATAACATCAAAATTGCCTTAACATTGAAAAAATCTTCAACATATGACACCATCACTTGAAGTCTCTACTATTCTCCAATAAGGGATGAGAGTCTGGTCTCCTTTAGTGTTTTCAGGAGAAGGGAAAGGTAGAGACTTAAGAGTGATTGAGAGACCTTGTGAGAATTTTTCCCATAATTTTTTTCACACATCTTCTTGTGTGTTCTCTATATTCCTAATACCAAGATGATGAAGATGATGGAAGGGTTACATAACTCCCTCACGTGGAAAAAAAAATAACTCCCTTAAAGTGAGGAGTTATTAATATTATATTCAATTAATATATAATTAATTAACTAATTAATTAACCTTTAATTAATTAACTATATATTATGCATCTTAATCATATAACATATATTTCTCTCTTATAACCTATAGTTTTAATATGAATCATATTCACATTAATTTTAACCTATAGTATTTATATAAATCTAATTCATATAAATAATATTTTAATCTTATTCAAATATTTATCTCTCACATATTATATAGTTTTAATTATAAATTATATTTATAATTAACTATATACTATAATGTATTAGCATACATTATACTTTATATTAATCATATTAATATAATTGATTAATATAATTAACGGCTTTAATTCCTTCAAATAATTTGAACACTTCAAATTATTCCAAAAACAATTATCCCTTGTTTTTTTTCTCTTAGTGAGCTAGCAAGTAGAAGCTCCAAAGATACGTGATTAATTAATTAAACTCTTTAACTAATTAACCAACAGTCATTAACTGTCGTCACTCCACTAAAGACCGACAATTGCACTCTTCACATTGTAGATATATTTTTATGTCCATAGATATAACCAATCAACAATAAGTCGATCCTTCACGAATTACTCATAACTACAACTGGGTCAAATTACCATTTTACCCTTGTAGTTACACTTAACTCCTTAAATACTATTGATCTTTCTAATGAGCAATTAGTTATAGTCCAACTATGAACTAGTCCTCTCTATGGATAGTAAGAGGGTAAAGGTCCTCTTTGTTTTCAGACCTAGAATCAACCCTTAAGGAAGCAATTCATCTACTTACCTTAGAACCGAGAAGGAATGAATTCCATCTTGTGTAGCTACGTTCCCAACTTCCTACTGGGACAAATCCCCAAAGTGGTAGGTATATTGAATCGGCGAATTGGGTCATTCTCACCCATACAGATCAAAGGATTGCCCTCATAGACATGAGTCCATAACTCATTCAAGATTAAGGTCAAGTCACCTATGATCATTCTATTGAAATGTTAATCACTTCAAGTAATGATGTTATAAAGAAAGAATAATCATTTTGCGATGCGGTTTTATACAAACTCTTTGTATAAAATACCCTTGAAGGAACTCGTATTAGAGAACCTTGAGCGGAAGTAGATCGACCAAATTTCATATTCGAATATAAAGGTTACAGTAAATAAACAACTAGATAGGCATTTAAAATTAAATTACAGTATGCTATACAAGAAAAAAAGGGTTTCAAGAATTTCACCTTTGAAAACCTTTTTCTTCACAAATTTCCTTCGAACATAATCACTAACTTCTTGAAGACCTTCTTCAAGATGAACCTTGAACAATAACCCGGACACTACCACAATGTTACCTTGGTATTTCTAGGGTGAGAATCTAGAAGTGGTGGACTCTGACTATTTTGGATTAGAGTGAAACCTTTAATGTAGAGGAAGAAGAAGAAGCCACATAACACTTCTTTGTCTCTTAATCATTTTAACACCAACAACCATAAAGAATAAGAAAACAATTTTCTTTTATTCTCCTTGCCGTAAAGAATAACCACCTCCATTAATGTGTGTGGAGAGAAAAGATGGGGAAATTAGTTGTAACTCGCTTTCTTATTATCAAAATAATAATAATAATATAACTATAAATATGATAATTAACTTATCATATTATATACATACATATATATATATACATACATATATATATATACATACATATATATATATACATACATACATATATATATATATATATATATATAAATATATATATGTTATATCAAATATAACATATAACCTATAGTTTTAATATTGTATCACATACAATATAATCTATAGTTTCTTTTCTCTATTATATGGTATTTAATATAAATCATTATATTAAATTTAACAACTATGAATCACATTCATAGAAAAAAATATTTGAATCTTATTCAAATATTTATTTCCTCCCATTAAGCTATAATGTATCAAATACATTATGACAATTATATCACATATAATTGAAATAATTTAATTATATCATATATAATTAATCCCTCTATTACTTTCAACAATTCAAATTAATCCAAAAAATGATTCTCAACTAACTCCTATTGAGCTACCAAGAGGACCTCATGGACCTGCAGCTTGAAGCTCAAATGCTACATGAATAATTAATTAAACTCTTTAATCACATTATTCACCATCCGTTAACTATCGAACACTCCACTAAAGACTGGCAGTTGTGCTCTTCGCACTACAAATATATTTCTGTGTCAATTGATTAGTATGATGGCCATTCATAAATTGCTCGTAAGTACAGTTGAGCCAAATTATCGTTTTGTCCTTGTAGTTACATTTAACTCCTTAAGTACCACTAATCCCTCTAATGAATAATAGATCATAGTCCTACTATGACTAAACCCCTCTCGGGCTAGGAGAGAGTATAACGCCACATTGTTCAAGACCTGGAATAAGCCCTTAAGGGAGCAATTTATCTACTTACCCCTACCTCGGGGAATGAATGAATTCCATCTTGTGTAGCTGTGTTCCCAGCTCCCAAATCAGATGAATCCCCAAAATGGTAGGCTTTGATGAGTCAGCGATCTGGCCACTCTCACTCCATACAAATCAAGGGACCGCCCTCATAGGCAGGAGTTATTCACTCAGGATTTAGGTCATGTTACCTATGGTCATCCTAGTGAAATATAAGTCTCTATTATGAACGGTGTTATACAATGAGACTAAACATTTTGTGGTTCGGTCTTATACAAACGCCTTTGTATAAAATATCCCCGCTCGCATGTCTATACATGAATGATCAGGATCAGATCATTTGTAACACTTTACAACAATTGTAACACCTACAAAGCTGGCCATACTTGTAGTGTCACCATGATAAGGTTTCTAGCCTTATCCATCTACTACATACCATTTAGGTTATAACTTAAACATGATCCACCCGTATGTCTCCACGTACATGTTTAAATTACAAAGATAACCTTGATTGTTAGTTTATTGGTTTATGGTTAATGCAACTAAAATATCATATATTTTATAGATAAATAATAAAATATCAAATATTTTATTAAATACATAAACACTTTGTTCAACAATGTTTACAAACTATAAGACCCTACAAAATTTAAGGCATCAACCCCAACAACCCAACTTACATGTCTCTACATGAACGATTAAGATCACATCGTTTGTAACACTTTACAACAATTGTAACAATTACAAAGTGGATCGTATCTGTAGTGTCACCAGGATAAGACACCCAACTTTATCCATATACTACAGACCATTTAAGTTATTACTTAAACATGATTTACCTGTATGTCAACTACATACATGTTTAAGTTACATAAAATAACCTTGTATCTTAGTTTATTGGATTGAGTTAATGCACAAATAAAATAACTTTTATTTTATTAATAACAAATTGTTTATACAAGTTTACAAACTACGAGAATAAAGAGATTTAGAATACCAATCCCAACAATCTCTCACTTGTCATAAAGCTAGTGGAGTGTACAATAAAAAGGACAATACAAGTAAAGTACACAATACAATAAACTAGGGCATACACTATATCGAGTAACCTCTCCCACTTGCCCTAGACAATGTGACGCAAATCTCGTAGACCCAGACTTTCTAGATGACCCTCGAACACTTTAACCATGAGAGCCTTCGTAAACGGATCAGTAACGTCGTGCTCTAAAGCTATCTTTGTGACTATTACATCACATCGTTGCATAATCTCTCAGATTAAGTGATATTTCCTTTCAGTTTTTCATCTTACATGACTCCTTGGTTCCTTTAAATTTTCCACAACACCACTGTTATCACAATAAACTATGATGAGCAAAGACATATTTGGAATAACTTCCAACTCAGTAAAGAACTTTCTCAACCAAACTTCTTTAGCAGCTTCATAAGTAGCTACGTGTTCAGCTTCCATTGTGGAGTTCGTGATGCATCCTTGTTTGATGCTTTGCCACACTATAGCTCATCCGTTAAGAGTGAACACTGATCCCAATATAGATTTCCTCGAATCCTTATCAGTCTAAGAATCAGAGCCTTTGTATACTATAAGGATCAAATCCTTAGCTCTATACACAAACATATAGTCCCTCGTTCTCTATAGAAACTTGAGGATTCTCTTGACCGTTTTTCAGTGATGTAATCTTTGATTGGATTGATATATACTGACAATCCCTATTACATAGCAAATGTCAGACCTTGTACACAACATGACATATATAAGATTGCCCACACCCAATGCATAGAGAATCCATCTCATTTCCTCAACCTCTTGAGAAGTCTTAGGACATTATTCCTTAGACAATATAATCCCATGCTTGAAAGGTAATAAACTCCTCTTGGAATTGTGCATCGAATATTTGACAAGTATCTTATAAATATACGATGCTCAAGACAAAGCCATCGTTTTGTTCTTACGAGTCCTGATGATTTGGATTGTTAGAACAAACTACACCTAACTCAAATCTTTCATTTGGAACTGGGCTGTTAGTAATTTCTTTAAATCTATTGGTAAACCTACTGAAGGAATCAAATCCCTTGTGCAAAAACGTATGATCATTGTTTGTTTTAATTTATGTGATACGAATTTGTACAGAACAGTTACATTATAAAGTTAATCATGCTGTGAAGAAATTCAAAGGAAACACTTCAATCTTTTCACCACGATGAAGTTTTATCACCGCACTAACTTTTATGAGCAAGAAACTACCACAAGTCTTCTCTATTATCTTTTGTGGACAAGGAGGTGTGTGGGAACCTTATGGAAAGAAAGGGAAAATATGGAGAACTTCTTTCTTTGAGAGTATGTGTAAACCCTTAAACCTACTTTACTAAGTAATTGTATATGTCTCTTTTTAATTATGTGCTTATAACATTTGTAAGTGTTAACTTAAGTATATGTTATGTAGAATGTATATAAATGTTAAAAAGAAGAGGAATTTCTCTAAGTGTTAAGAAGGTATGCCTTGGGTAGCTTGTTAGACAACCAACATTTCGTAAAGTATTGAAAGTTGTAACTAAAGGGAAGTTAGGTGTGAAGCTAAGCTAGAGAAATAAAGGAAATTCCCTAAGTATGGAATATTGAAGCTCTCGGGTGAAATAAGAAAACTTGACACTTAGAAAAATTGAAGAGCTTAAGAAGGAAGGATTTGGCAAGACTATGCGTCTAAAGGTTAAAGGGAGGAGGTTGGATGGGCATGGCATGAGGCAAACATTGATGGCTATATCGAGGTTAGTATGCCTAACGAGGAAAGACTTGGCCGAGGCTACCAAAGGGCGAATTAACCTCACAAAGAGGCTAGTGAGGGCCAAAGTAAGAGGAATGCAAGCAGCCAAGCATGCCTAGGTGAGCATCCAAGGGGCATGCAACGATGCTTTGGGTGTCAAGGCATGCTTAGAGTTAACTAAGGTATTAATGAGTGGCCGGCATAAGCACATGCACCTAAGTCGGGGCAAGAATGTGCCCTGAGATGCGATGACCAAAGGAGTACAACGTTAGTTTGGGGATGCATTGGGCAAGAAAGGAGGCTTGCATTGCATTGATAAAAAACTGAAGCATCCAGCTTAATCACCCAGTTAGTGGGTTTAGTGGCTTGATTAGAGGCCTTAAAAAAGTATTAGTGGGACATGTGTGAGCAAATCTGATCATGCAACCTCTAGTATAAAAAAGGAGGTCAGAATGGAGAGCTCTGTTTGTGTAATTTACTCATGAAGTTTCTGCCAAACTAAAGCTTGATTAGTGTGAAGTTGGTCTACGGCTGCTAGGAGAAAATTATCATGGATTTGAGCTGAAAGCTGAAGAATTCCACAAGTGCTAAAAGCTCTCAGGTTACTCGGGCAGGTTGGAAGAATTTGAAGATTCTTAGCACATAAAAAAAAATCAGTGGCTGAAATTTTAAGGTAAGATAGTTAAGATGTTTAAGAACAAGTTCTTAGAAGGAAATTTCGTGAGATAATGTCTAGAATTTAAGTTATATGAGCTGGAAGTTGAATCTAGAAATCTGGTTGGATGATCAAGTAGGCAGCTACAGCCCAAGCATAAGTGCGTGCGTTGATGAAGGCACACATTGGTATAGACAGCCATTGGCTAAGGTGTGTACGTGGGGTTAGCGTGAGGCTGCATGCGATGGTTGAGGCATACTGAAGGTTGCGACCACGAATGCTCATCGCATAGGCAAGGTAGGCACATTCTAGCGTCAGTGAGCACCGTGTGCGTGCTGTCACCCGCCAACCTAGCTGCAAGGTAATATTTGGTTAAGTATGGTGGTGTGTTGAATTTACCTAAGTATTGACGATGCGTTGAGCATGACAGAGTATGATGATGCGTTGAACTAGGTTTAGACTTAGAATATTATGGGAATGTTCTATACAATAGGGTCAATCTGAATATTGAAGTTAAGCTCAAAAGGGAGCTAAAGGTGTTAACCAAAGGTTCCTATTATTTCCACAAGGCAAACATGTACAAGGAAAGCCTACAACCCTTTGAGAAAGTAACTCAAAGACAGTGAGTTACTAGTTTCTATTAAATTGAACTTGATTTGATTCTCATAAAGTAAGACGTGTAAATCTACTAAGTTTTTCAATGAGCTTTCAACGCATAGCTACTCACTTTACAGAAATGTCTACCTTTCAAAGATGTCTACTTTTTATAGAACATGCTTTACATTGAGTAGCTTTCAACGCATGCTTGGTTATGATTTGATGGTTGGACGTATGGGCCCCTTTCTTTTTTAAAAGCTTGAGTTTGTATGTGAAGTTGAGCATGCCTTGTGTGAGTTGTACTATGAGTTCTTAAATATCTTTTTCCTAGTTCTCAAAACCCATTTTAAAGCATATATGTGCTGAATTTTAAAGGAAATTTATGATACATACTTGGGTTTGAAGGCTTGATAGCATGTTTTATTAAAATTCCATGAGTTTAACCATTCTTTGATGATTTGACACTTATGATATATTTTCTACTGGAATGCTTTATGCCTGTAATTGTTAAAGTTTATTTTAAGTAAATTTTATGACATTATATTGAGGAAACTCGATACTAAACGTGTGAAGGTATCCCAGTCCCCTGATACCTAAGGGATGACGGTATCTAGGGCATTGAGTAGCCTAGAGGGCTTGACCACGTCCATGTAGGTTCGATATTGACGACGCTGATTGCATTGAGATTACTCTGCATCGGTTAAGGCATTCAACTTTGAGTGATCGAGCAAAAGGACGCTCATTCAACTAAGGCTAAAGGATGATTTTTTTCCAAAGTATGTGATGATGTTCGAGGCTTTCAGGATTTCTAAAGCATTTTCATCTTATGTTTTAATGCTTTTAATGTTTGTTGAACTTTGAGTTTATTAAGTTTCTATTCGGAATACGATTATGTTTTCATAGGTTTGGACTAATCGGAATTCATCACCTCCACTAGGAATTAATCAGCCGATGATGTCTTACAAGTCTTTGTTCGCCCAATCCATTCTTCTTATATATTTGGATAGCCAAGTGGTAAGGCATCGGTTTTTGACAACTCACTTCGATGTTATCAATTTCCCATGTGCGGGATGTGATCCTTAATAGTCCACCGTTATCTTGTATTTTCATAGTTAATTCTTTCCGGGGTCTCTCATTATTGAGATAATCAAATTAGACTCAACTGACTCCTTTAGTATGGAACATTTTCTTTTCCAAGTGAAATTTGACGTCGAAGATGTTCAAAGGAAAGATTCTCGTATTGGGCATGACTAATGTAAGTAACTAAAGACCCTATCGATTCATGTGAATAGAAGGATTGAACATTAGAATATTAGTAAAGGCGCCTGAGTCTATCAATTTCTCTACTCCGACGAACTAGACCGAAGCATCGGATTCGGGCTTGATGCACCAGCTCCACTTCCAGATTGAAGTTTCTCATTAGAAAATAATAAAGCTTAGTTGGGATACCTTATTATCATTGATAAGGAAGAAGCTTCTCGGTCCTTTGTACCTCTCTCGATTGATAGAAAGACATTCGGGAGCTAGTGAGATAGGTTCTACTCTGACGTTCGAATGTGGAAAATGATTTTGGCAGGAGGAGATGGTGGAGTAAGTTTTAAGAAGTCATTCACTAGGTATTTAGCTCACTCTTTCCAATGTTTTATTCTATTCCCAGGTAGCGGTCAACACCCTGGTGCCTAGCTGATTTGCCAGTCTGCCATTCAAGAATCAAGATCTCTAGAGGACCCAGAGCATAAGAAGCTTAGGTGGATAAGCTTGTCTTGTTTATACAAACTCTCATGTATATATTTGAGCTAAGGGTAAACTCATGATAGGTTTCACTGTTGTGTTAACTGTTTTGGCATATATATATAGCATGTGCATCTGAATTAGCTATGTTTGTTATTAAGGAATATTTAGTTGCTTGTATGCTTACGAGATCTTTATCAAGCTCACAAAGCTTGAGAGTATGGGTTTCTAAGGATGAGATGGGCAATGGATGTCATAAAAGAGTTGATATCTACTGTCTTCACATCTTCTTTTAGGTTAAGGAAGTAGCCTGGGAGGGGATGTGATAGTATGTGTGATGGATAGATTGTGTGTGAGAGAGAGAGTGAGAGTATAATTTTATCGTAATATTCTGATAGAGAGCCAACTCGATTGCAAACTATTCTGTAGATTTAAAAACAGAAAGAGAGGGTAATTACCCTCTCCACTCTCCTACTCCCCTACAATGTAAGGGAGTTTAATTTAATTTAATTTAATTAGATAAAACAATTTAATTAAATAAAATCAATTAACTAATTTAAATACTTAATATTTATTTATTAATTTTAATCATAGTCAAATGTGCATCTCTCATATAACTTATAGTTTTAACATGAATCTTATTCATATTAATTATAACCTATAGTTTTAATATAAATCTAATTTATATTAGTTTTAACATCTCTCAAATATTAATACTCACATTATATAGTTTAATTTTGAATCTAATTCAAAATTAACTCTATATTATAATGTATATTAATTGTATCATATATAATTAACATTATATTATTTTGTATCATATACAATTAATTCCCTTTGAAAAAAATTTAAAGAGTCCTTATTTAATCCATTTGCGAGCTAGTAGAGAGGGACCTTATAGTCTCCAACGATATGAGATTACTCAATTAAACTCTTTAATTAAATTAATCAACATTCATTAACTATGAGATGTTCCACTAAAGACCCATAATTGCACTCCTATTAAATGTAGTATATTTATGTGTCCACTAAATTAACCATATTTTGTAAGTCAATTCTTCACAAATTGTTCGTAATTACAGTTGGGTCAAATTATCATTTTGCCCTTGTAGTTACCTCTTGTATCACAAGTACCACTGATCCTCTAATGAACAATTTTGTTTATGGTCCAAACATAAACAAAGCATTTCCTGGGCCAGTGAGAGAGTAAGACATCATTGTTCAAGTTCCGAAATCATCACTTAAGGGAACAATTTGTCTAATTTCTCTAAAGTCAGGACGAAGTGAATTCTATCTCGTGAAGTTATATTCCCAGCTCCTCACTCGGTGTTGTTTCTATTGGGGTTGATGTCCTAATCTTGTGGGTCTTGTAGTTTGTAATTGTAATATACAAACGATTTATTTATTTAATAAAATATGAGATATTTTATACGACATTTAGTAACATTAACCCACAAAACCAATACACTAACATCCAAGGTTATATTATGTAGCTTAAACATATATGTAGAGATATACAAATGGATTATGTTTAAGTAATAATCTAAATGGTCTGTAGTAGATGGATAAGGCTGGATACCTTATCCTGGTGACACTATGAATACGACATGCTTTGTAAATGTTAATTGTAAAGTGCTACAAATGATTTGATCTTGACCATTCATGTAGAGACATGTGAGCGTGTTAGAATTGGTGTCCTAAATCTCTTGTATTCTCGTAGTTTGTAAACATTATATAAACAAATTGTTATTAATAAAATATTTGTTATTTTATGAGCATACACTCAATCTAATAAACTAAGATCCTAGGTTATTTTATGTAATTTAAACAAGTATGTAAAGACATACAAGTGGATCTTGTTGAAATAATAACCTAAACGGTCTGTAGTAGATGCATAAGTTTAGGTACCTTATCCTAGTGACACTACGGATATGACCCGTTTTGTAGATATTACAAGAGTTGGAAAGTGCTACAAATCGCAATTCATCATCTCCACCATGAATTAATCGACCGATGATGTCTTACAAGTTTTTGTTCGCCCAATCCATTCTTCTTATATATTTGTATAGCCAAGTGGTAAGGCATCGGTTTTTGACAGCTCACTTCGATGTTATCAATTTCCCATGTATGGGATGTGATCCTTAATAGTCCATCATTGTCCTGTATTTTCCTCTCTTTATTGAGATAATCAAATTAGACTAAACTGAATCCTTTAGTATGGAACATTTTCTTTTCCAAGTGAAATCCGGCGTCAAAGATGTTCAGAGGAAATATTCTCGTATCAGGCACGACTAATGTAAGTAACTAAAGATCCTATCGGTTCATGTGAATAGAAGGATTGAACATTAGAATATTAGTAAAGGCGCATGAGCCTATCAATTCCTTTACTCCGACGAACTAGACCGAAGCATCGGATTCAGGCTTGGTGCACCAGCTTTGCTTCCAAATTGAAGATTCTCATTAGAAAATAATAGAGCTTAGTTGGGATACCTTATAATCATTGATAAGGGATAAGCTTCTCGGTCCTCTGTACCTCTCTCGATTGATAGAAAGACATTCGAGAGTTGGCGAAATAAGTTCCACTTTGACGTTCGAATGTGGAAAATGATTTTGACGAGAGGAAATGGTGGAACAAGTTTTAAGAAGTCATTCACCAGGTGTTTAGCTCACTCTTTCCAATATTTTATTCTATTCCCAGGTAGTGGTCAACACCTCGGTGCCTAGCTAATTTGCTAGTCTACCATTTAAGAATCAAGATCTCTAGAGGACCCAAAACATAAGAAGCTTAGGTGGATAAGCTTGTCTTGTTTAAGCAAACTCTCTTGTACATATTTGAGCTAAGGGTAAACTCGTGATAGGCTCCTCTGTTGTGTTAACTGTTTTGGCATATATATATATAGCATGTGCATCTAAATTGGCTACGTTTGTTATTAAGGAATATGTAGTTGCTTGTATGCTTATGAAATGTTTATCAAGCTCACAAAGCTTGAGAGTATAGATTTCTAAGGATGAGATGGACAATAGATGTCATAAAATGGTTGACATCTACTGTCTTCACATCTTCTTTTAGGTTAAGGAGGTAGCCTGGGAAAGGGTGTGACAGTATGTGTGATGGATAGATTGTGTGAGAGAGAGTGAGAGTATAATAGAGCCAACTCAATTGCAGACTCAGATTTAAAGAGAGAGAGGGGGTACTACCCTCTCTCCACTCTCCTACTCCCCTACAATGTATGGGAGTTTAATTTAATTTAATTTAATTAGATAAATCAATTTAATTAAATAAAATCAATTAACTAATTTAAATATTTAATATATATTAATTAATTTTAACCATATTCGAATGTACATCTTATTCATATTAATTATAGCCTAATAAATCTAATTTATATTAATTTAATATTTGAAACTTATTCAAATATTAATACTCTCACATTATATAATTTAATTTTTGAATCTAATTCAAAATTAACTTTATATTGTAATGTATATTAATTGTATCATATACAATTAATTCCCTTTGAAAAAAAAAATTGAAGTCCTTATTTAATTCGTTTGCGAGCTAGTAGAGAGGGACCTTATAGATCTACAGCTATAAGCTCCAACGATATGAGATTAATTAATTAAACTCTTTAATTAAATTAATCAACATTCATTAATTATGAGACACTCTACTAAAGACCCATAGAAGTGCAATATATTTATGTGTCCATTGAATTAACCATATTTTGTAAGTCAACCCTTCACAAATTGTTCGTAATTACAGTTGGGTCAAATTATCGTTTTATCCTTGTAGTTACTTCTTATACCTCTAGTACCACTGATCCTCTAATGAACAATTTTGTTTATGGTCCAAACATAAACAAAGCCTTTCCTGGGCCAGTGAAAGGGTGAGGCATCATTGTTCAAGTTCCGAAGTCATCACTTAAGGGAACAATCTATCCAATTTCTTTAAAGCTAGGAAAGAGTGAATTCTATCTCGTGAAGCTATGTTCCCAGCTCCTCACTTGATGCAGAAGAAAAAAGGATCAAAGATGGATGGCTGCAATAGATGAGAAGTTATCAATGATAGTGAAGAACAAGACTTAGATTCTTGTGGACAGACCTCAAGGCAGGAAGGTAATTAGCATTAAGTGGGTGTTTATAACCAAAGTTAACGTTGATGGCTCGATCAACAAAAAAAAGCTAGACTTGTGGTTAAAGGGTATGCTTAAGTCTTTGGCGTTGATTACTCCTGACACTTTTTCTCCTATTGCTAGATTAGACACAATCAGGTTACTGCTTGCAATAACTGCACGAAAAGGCTAGAAAGCGTTCCAGTTCGATGTCAAATCAACTTTTCTAAATGGTGTCTTATAAGAAGAAAATTATGTTTTGCTAAATATTTGCTAAATATCGACTTTGTGAAAAGTCTATTAGAAATAACCTTGTACATTAAGCACAACGGCATTGACATTCTTATGGTTTCATTATAAGTTGATGATTTACTGGTTATAGAAAACAATACAGATCATATTCAAAATTTTAAACAATAGATGATGAAGATGTTTGAAATGACGATATTGGGTTCATGTCCTACTTTCTTGGCGTGGAGATTAAACAAGGGCAAGATAAAGTTTTCATATGCCAAAAAATGTATGCAAAGGAAATACTAGAGTTTTAGATGAATGGGTGCAAGGCAACAAGAACTCCAATAAATCAGAAAGAGAAGTTGTGCAAAGAAAATAGTGCTGACAAAGTTGATGAAGAGTTAAATTAGTTGCTTTATGTATCTCACAACACCAAGGCTGGATATTTTGAATGTTGTAAGTATTTTGTCTCGATTCATGCATTGTGTAGGTGAATTACATCTTAAGGTTGCCAAAAGAGTGATACGATATGTAAAAGGCACAAGTGATTTCAATATTGAGTTTACAAGAAGCAAGGAGTTCGAGCTGGTTGGTTTTTCTGACAGTGATTTGGGATGATCCATTGATGATATGAGGAGCATTCAGGCTACTATTTCACTCTTGACTTTAGTGTTTTCTCACGGAGCTCGAACAAGCGAAAAACCGCACACTAATCCACTGCCGAAGCAAAGTTTATTGCTGCAACAGCTACTATCAATCAAGCTTTATGGCTAATTCTTTTTTATTTGATCTTGACTTGGAGTAGAAGAAAAGCATAGAGATTCTTGTTGACAACCAAGCTGCTTTACTATTTCTCATAATCTTGTATTTAATCTTCCCATCAAATTATTCTTCTCAAGGGAAGTACAAAAAAATGGAGATGTGATTATGGTCTACTGCAAAACAAAAAATCAAGTTGTAAACATTTTAATAAAACCATTACCTGCTTGCAAGTTCGAGTTTCTGAGGTCAAGACTTGGTGTTTGCTCATGCTAAAGCAAAGACGAGTGTTAAGAAACTGCTTTAGGACTGAAACAAGCCCATGCTTGTTCTTTTTTCTTAAGATGATTATGTCAAAGTTCGTTCCTACTTTTTCTAGGAATTAGTTAGTTTGTTCCTATTTTAAGAATTAGTTGTTATTCATGCTCTTTAATTGAGGAGCAAGTTTAGGAGCACTTTGTTAGTTGATTGTTATTTTTAAAATATTATTATATTTTGATCATTTAGTGAATGTGATTTCCATCTTTCTACCTCAATAGCTTTAGTAAATAATAGGTTACTTCAGCCTTGCAATTGCAGAGTATTGTTATTTTTTCACATGGAGAAACAACATTTCACTCTCTGCTCAAAGCACTGTACTAAAATGTTGCATTAATATTTAAGCAAGTTTAATAGAGTTCTTTTATGATGATCAGGAAGCATACTCCCATTGAACATCGCCATCAAATCAATCATTTTGGTCGTACTCCCCTTTTCGAATCATTTCAGTGCTTATGATTTGGTTATAGTAATTGTGTCATGCTTATTTGAAAAACCATCGTTTTCTTCATCACTAAATTAAATCCTAGTACGCTTATGATTTAACAACTATAGTTGCCAAAATAGTAGGTTCAAGTTTCGGCAATTTATCTTGCAAAGATACACACCATATGTTCGTTGAAATGCCTCAGTTAGCTATCTTGATTCTCGTTCTCCATTCCTGTTTTGACACTTCTTTCAACAATGACATGTTTGTGGAGCCATTAAGACCTGATTTTTTTTCCATTGGCGGAATTTTACTTCATGAGGAACTTTTCAATTTTGCGAAGGGTAAATGTTTGCAAAGTCAATTCATCCTTTGTTTATGACATTGGTAAATATCCGATCTACTATGCTGCTCCTTAGTTAATGTTTGATCTATTTCTTTATGATGTTTCGACTTTGATAAAATGCGATGATGTAATGAACCTTTTGGAACCCTTTTCTTTTGTTTGTAATCGGTCTTTACTTTCTTGTTGAATAATCAGTTTAAATTTTCGAAAATCTACCATTTCATTTGTAATTTTTCTTCTAACATCTGGAAAATTATGACTTATATGTGGCTGCTGGTGGACCTTTATTACTTATGGCAGGAAAGTGTGTTCATAGAGTTCACAGTTCTGGAAATTATTCAGCTCTTGCCTGTGCTGATGATGAAATTTACAAGGGGATGGAAAAAAAAGGAAATTGGGCACGAACCTGGGCTCGCTTGTTGAAGAATCTCTTGATTTTGATCTGAGAAAATCAAGGACTCAAATGGAACTCAAGAGATCCCTTTAAATTCAGATTAAGAAGAGGGTCAAGGCGCAATATGTGAATGACTGAATGGTATGTTGTCGGACTTAATGGGGAAACTGATTGCCTGCACCACAACTCTTCAGAATGCTTACGACTGCATTAAAATTTACTCAAATGTTGATATAATGTCAAATGGTCGGTTGATCTTATTTGAATCTATGGCTGAAGAGCTTTCTAATGGTAATTTTGATGTCAATTCCAGTACTTTCTCCATATCAAGTTCAAGAAAAGTACTCATTTTACCAAAGCTAAAGTTGAAGGTTCTTCAGGAAGCTAAGATAGTTGTGGAGTGTGTTTTTAGTCCACATTTTTCCAAGATATCTCAAGGCTATCGTAGTGGAAGAGAACACTCAATAAACACATAACAGTAATGGAGGACAAGATAGAATATCCCAGATTAGTTGCTGTTATCAAAAGTATACACGTGGCTGGGGCATTGTTTGGAGGTGTTAGGACAACAAACCTCCAGATATCTCCACAATGATATGATATTGTTCAAAGTTTGGGTATAAGCTCTCATGATTTGCTTTTGATTTCACCCAAAAGACCTCATACCATTGGAGATTGTTGTCATCCCTTATAAACCCATGCTCATCTCCTTATGTAGCCAATATGGAACTTTGATTGCATTTCTAACCAGGGGTTTCCCAAAAGGTCGCTGTCTTCCACAAGGGGGAGTTCTGTCTCCTATATTACAAAACATGTATCTAAACCTCTTTAACTAAGAATTTTTTAGATTATCAATGAAATATGAGGCTATTAATGAATATAGTAGTGCTGGTCTAATGGTTCTGAATATCCAGGTGAGGAGAAAGATAAATAAGAGGCAGTATCATGTTCTAAAGATGTTGGTCTTAGTTTTAGGTTTAAGATTCTAGATTTCATGCAGAAGTCTTTGCATTTTGACGTTAATCATCAAAAGGAAATGGCATCATGTGGGGAGACTCACGAAATTGGCTTTCTTGGTTGTTTGGTTAGAAGAAATGTGTAGGAAAGTCCTGTGAAATCTGTCCACAAGTTGAAGGAAAAAGTTGAGCTATTTGCTTTACAAAAGCAGGAGACTTGGAATGGTTGGATAGTCTGGTTGGGAAAGAAATGGCTAGCTCATGGTATGAAGAAGGTTAAAGAGTCGGAGATCAATCATTTAGCTCAAAATAGCTCTTCTTTGAATCAAATTTTTAGTTTTCGTAAAGCTGAAATGGAAACCAATCACTGGTACAAGGTTCTATTGAAAATTTGGATGCAAAGATATAAACGCAAGGGCTGCAGAGAGTGAAGAAAAAATGTTAGCATGCAGTGGAACCTTCTCTTGACTCCTTCCTCCTCTGGAACTTCAAGATTCCTTTTATGAATTC
The DNA here is from genome assembly GCF_027475165.1 of Benincasa hispida. Lineage (NCBI taxonomy): Eukaryota > Viridiplantae > Streptophyta > Magnoliopsida > Cucurbitales > Cucurbitaceae > Benincasa > Benincasa hispida. The sequence continues at coordinate 47,015 of NW_028326821.1, forward strand.
CAAAGGTGTGTGGAATAATATATTTCTTCTTAGACAGCTTCTACTGTTGCTGTTTTACCAAATAATGATCCTTCCGTTAAACCTACTTTCATAACTCAGATTATAGCTCCAGTCATTCCATCAGAAAACGACTACTGGGATGTAGGTCAGTCACAAATAAAGGGTATCCATGCTCATCTCTTTTCCTCATCTTAGAAGATAACACCCAAATTATTGACTGGTTTTTAGGAGTATATCGTCGTTGGTTTACATGGGACAACAACAATTGTTCTAACTTCAGCAATTTGATCTTAGTTTGCGATCAAGTTTGGAAATCATGTATCCAAATGCTAGCAGCAAAGCATTGTATACACGAAAGTAAAATAGAAAAGAAGTTCGACTCAGAATTGAGTAAATTTTACTCCTCCCCATGAATAGAGCAAGAAGAAGAGAAAAAATTTCAGCAGATACCCATGGTTTAGACCATGATGAGGCACTAAAGTATGGAATTTCATATAGTGGTTTGTGTTTGCTATATTGCTAGCTAGAATGGTTAGCCAATCTCGTCCTTGCAATTGTTTTGTCATTCGGTATTGGGTGTTTGGCTCCTGCACCAAGTGTTTATACTCTTGGAATATGTTAGAATACCTCTCCTAACTAGAATAAGATCTCGAAATATAAAAGATGGAACTACCAGATAAACCAAGTATAAAGGTACTTGGAACCTCCCCTCGAGTATACTAACTTAAGTCTTAGATCACTCAACAATGGTCTGTTTCCCTCTATTCCTCCTCCCTCTGTTTATAACTAAATATACTAACTAAACCCCCTTACAATATTGAATTCTTGAATTCGATCCATCCTATAGCTTGAACAGACAACGGTTCGGGTTATGCATGCAACATTGGAAGGATTTGTATTTGGGTCACATTTCCTTGCAATCTGTTGACTTTGGTGCATGGAAGTGAGTGGTTTTTGTTTTGTGTATGATCTCATTTGACTTGTGGATTATTGGGATAGATTTGCTGAGAGAAACACCATGACTGGGCCTTCATGGTGTTGATTTGTGTTAGCATTATGATTTTCTGGTCTCAATGGTGTTTGAAATCTTAATTGGATTGTTTGTTGCACTGATGGAATACTGTTAAAACCAATGTGAGGACCAGGTTAGAACAACATTCAATTGAATGGGTGCTGTTTATACCGATATCTTGTTGGAAACCTTCCCAATTGTTCGGAATATTAGTATGAAATTTTGAATCTTCGATCTCCCAGCGGTACATGCTAATTACTATTGAGCTATACTTGCTTTTGACTATTTTGTAGGTTGAAGAAATTATAACAAATTCTTTGAAAATGAAAACGAATGCAACTTGGCTCGACAAGGATTTTAACAAATTCTTTTTGTTGAAAATTGTGTTTGTGTTTTTTTTTCGACCATTGCAGTAAGAGTCAGATCAATAGATTAAAAATTGTATATATGTATTATATGTTTATATGTAAATTGATATACATGCAAATTTAAATTCATATATATGAATTAGATTTATTTTTGAAGGAGTCTATACAAATTTTATTGATCAACTTGAGCATAATTCAATATATTAAATCTGTCAGTAAAAGTTTCTTAATCTTTTTAATGAGTATCACGTCAAATACGTACAACTTATTATAAAATAGACCTAAAAATTAATTGGAAAAAGTATATATAAACAAAGCATTGTTTTCTTGTAGGATCTGTGAGTGGCTCATTGGCATAGACATATATCTTCGGAAAAAATCAAAGATTTGAATTCAAAAAAAATAAAAATAAAATAAATAAAAAGACATGAGACATTCTAATTAATACCCATTTCGAATGAAATAATGAGATTTAATTTTGTTGGGTTTGTTACATACTTAGAGCCCAAGGTTAAAAGCCCACTGGATCTATTATATGACGCTTACATGGAAACATGATTTTTTTTCCCTGAAGATATGAATACGTGGAATTTTGTAAATTATTACTATTATTATTATTTTTTTTATATACAACAACTAAATACCATTTCAGTTGAACTATACTTATTTTTGTTATAAATTTGAGGAACATAATGGCGCACAACGAGAAAACAGATATGGAAAATGTAATATAATAATAATATATAATAAATAAAATATAAATATATAAAATAAATAAATAATAAAAAATAAAAAAATAACAAAGAATGAATTTCTCCTCTTTCAAAACCCATAAAATGTCACTATTTATAAGCAATTTGACAAATAGGAGGTGAATTACATAAACACTTTATAGTGTGTAATCTTAAGACACATGAACAGTACAATGGGGATAATGGATAAGTGACACATGATAAAAAAAAAAAAAAATACATATTTCATATAATCTTATACTCTTAAAAAGTAGATTTACTCCCCTTCATGGAAACATCACTTGAGATCTTTGAGTCGCCGCATTCCAATGTTGTGCACCAATTTTTCAAAGGTTGCGATAGATAATGTATTTGTAAATAAGTCTGCCAAGTTATCTTTCGAACAAATTTATTGTACAGTGATGTTGACATTTTCTTCAAGATCATAAGTGTAGAAAACTTTTGGTGAAATATGTTTTGTTTTATCTCCTTTAATATATTCTTCTTTGATTTGGGATATATATGTTGTGTTGTCTTCGTATAATATCATTGGAAAATTTTTACTAGAAGACAAATCACATGTTCCACGAATGTGCTAAATCATTAATCTTAGCCATACACATTCTCGACTAGCCTCGTGAAATTGCAAGAATCTCAGCATGATTTGAGGAAATGGCTGTTATGGTTTGTTTCACCGATCACCATGATATAGCAGTTCCTTCACATGTGAACAGATAACCTGTTTGAGATCTAATTTTGTGTGGATCAGATAAATATCTAGAATCTACATAACCAACTAGATCAAAGTTTGATTTATTTGAATAAAATAAACTCATGTCGATCGTTCGTTAGAGATAACATAGTATATGCTTAATTCCGTTCCAATGTCTTTTTGTTGGAGAAGAACTATATTTTGCTAATAAATTTATTGAAAATGCAGTATCTTGTCTTGTATTATTAGTAATATACATAAGTGCACCAATTGCACTAAGATATATTATTTCTGGACCAAGAAGTTCTTCATTATCACCTCGAGGTCGAAATATATCGTTTTTCACATCTAGTGAATAAACTTTCATTTGAATATTTAATGGATGTGTTTTGTCCATATAAAATTGTAGGATCTAAAGACAACACTAGAGAGAGGGGGGTGAATAGGTTGACTACCAATTTTTAAGTTAACCCACACATTTGATTAAAGAAAATTTATGCAAGACAAAACTTAAATCATGCAAGCTATGATCACTTCAAATTTAAAGATAATTTAATCAAGGATAAATTTAAATAACACACTAAAAATTAAATCATGCAATTTGGAAAGATTAAAAAAATAACTAAGACAAGAAGCAAAAAATTTGAAAACAAGAAATAAAAGAGAGAGAGGAAGAGAAAATACCGGAAATTATAGTGGCTCGGCAAATTGCCTACTCCACTCTCCAAGACTTCTTCTTGGGTATTTCACTAAGTGATCCTCTTGCAGGTGAGGACCAAACTAACACATGACCTTCTTTTCCCTAGGCTAAAGAGAAACCCAAGATCCTTTTTACTGGTCAAACCAATTTCTTTTTCTCACAACGCAAGGTGTACCCACACCTTCATACAATTCCCAAAAATTAAAAGAAAACCTCACAATATTACCTCTTGAAGGCTAAATACACAAGTTGAGCACTCAGAAAAAAACTCACAAAAATAACTCTAGGCCAATTTAGGAGAAGGAGGACAAGAATTTGAGAGTAGAGAGAATTGAGAGCTTAAGACTTGATAGCTTTTAGTATGTCAATGAAGAGTAAAATCAAGTCGAATTTATAGGCGAGGGGAATAAATTTTGGCCATTGGATATGATTGCAAATGAAGGGTGGAGATTGAATAAAAATAGAAAAGGAAAGGATTTGAAAAGGAATTTTGAAATATTGGAATTATTGAGATTTGGAAAATAAAAAAGATTTGAAAGATGAAAATTTAGGAAGGAAATCAAATTTGAAAAGGCTGAAATTTTGTGAGAATTTGGAGAAAATTGGATCAGAAAATTAAAGGAAAATAAGAATATAAAAATAGCCGGATGATATGAGCACCACGCACATAGGGGGGGAGATTGAGTGTCACGTGCCGCATTCTGTGAAGAAACTGCAGGCATGTGCGGCGCACGCGCGCGTGAAGTTGGGTGACCGCCACTTGTCATTATCTCATGCGTTTACGGTCGCCACGTCACTGCCACATCATTGCCACATTAGCAAAAAGTGACCAGTTGGAGCGTCACGTCACGTCAGCTGCCACGTCATCAATATGGACCATTTGTTTGCCACGTCAGCCGCCACATCGGATGCCACGTCAACAAGGTGCCACGTGTCACTGCCACGTTGGATTTCCTCTCCAATCTTCTTTTGCTTATAACTTCCTCGTTTGAACTTCGATTTGAACGATTCAAATTGCGTTGGAATCGTCTTTCCGATCTCTACAAGATAGTGACTCTGAAACACTGAAAATGTTAATACAAAAAACCTGAGTTTGTTATCATCAAAATACTTGGTTTGATTGAAGCCCTAAAGCTAACAAAAATATTTTCAAAATTTTTTCTATATAAGTTGGCTGATGAACAAATATCTCATCTATTAAA